>NC_134846.1:16992719-17297969 GCF_965363235.1 Mytilus galloprovincialis
ACTTCTGACAAGCCATCAACAAAGGAGATACTTCATTCTTATTACATTTATTAACGTCTGCCTTGTTTTCAAGTAGCATATTAACTATATCAACATGATACTTCTGAGAAGCCATAAACAAAGGAGATACTTCATCTTCATCACATTTATTAATATCTGCCTTGTATTCAAGTAGCATCTTAACTATATCAATATGATTCTTCTGCCAAGCTATAAACAGGGGAGATACTTGTTCATCTTTATCACATTTATTAACGTCTGTCTTGTATTCAAGTAGAATCTTAACTATATCAACTTGATTCTCCTGACAAGCCATAAACAAAGGATATACTTCATCCTCATCACATTTATTAACATCTGCCTTGTATTCAAGTAGCATCTTAACTATATCAACATGATCCTTCTGACAAGCCATAAACAAAGGAGATATTTCATCTGCATCACATGTATTAACATCTGCCTTGTAGTCAAGTAGCATCTTATCTATATCAACATGATATCTCTGACAAGCTATAAACAGGGGAGATACTTCTTCAGCTTCACATTTATTAACGTCTGCCTTGTATTCAAGTAGCATCTTAACTACTTCAACATGATCATTCTGTCAAGCCATAAACAGGGGAGATACTTCATCCTCATCACATTTATTAACGTCTGTCTTGTTTTCAAGTAGCATCTTAACTATATCAACATGATACTCCTGACAAGCTATAAACAAAAGAGATACTTTATCCTCATTACATTTATTAACATCTGCCTTGTATTCAAGTAGCATCTTAACTATATCAACATGATCCTTCTGACACGCTATAAACAGGGGAGATACTTCTTCAGCTTTACATTTATTAACATCTGCCTTGTATTCAAGTAGCATCTTACATTGTAACTATATCAAGTTGATTCTCCTGACAAGCCATAAACAAAGGAGATACTTCATCGTCATCACATTTATTAACATCTGCCTTGTAGTCAAGTAGCATCTTAACTAAATCAACATGATCCTTCTGACACGCTATAAACAGGGGAGATACTTCTTCAGCTTTACATTTATTAACGTCTGCCTTGTATTCAAGTAGAATCTTAACTATATCAAATTGATTCTCCTGACAAGCCATAAACAAAGGAGATACGTCATCCTCATCACATTTATTTACATCTGCCTTGTATTCAAGTAGCATCTTAACTACTTCATCATGATCATTCTGTCAAGCCATACACAGGGGAGATACTTCATTCTTATTACATTTATTAACGTCTGTCTTGTTTTCAAGTAGCATCTTAACTATATCAACATGATACTTCTGACAAGCCATAAACAAAGGAGATACTTCATTCTTATTACATTTATTAACGTCTGCCTTGTTTTCAAGTAACATATTAACTATATGAACTTGATTCTCCTGACAAGCCACAAACAAAGGAGATACTGCATCCTTATTACATTTATTAACGTCTGCCTTGTTTTCAAGTAGCATCATAACTATATCAACATGATTCTTCTGACAAGCCATAAACAAAGGAGATACTTCATCCTTATTACATTTATTAACGTCTGCCTTGTTTTCAAGTAGCATCATAACTATATCAACATGATTCTTCTGACAAGCCATAAACAAAGGAGATACGTCATCCTCATCCCATTTATTAACGTCTGCCTTGTTTTCAAGAAGCATCTTAACTATATCAACATGATACTTCTGACAAGCCATCAACAAAGGAGATACTTCATTCTTATTACATTTATTAACGTCTGCCTTGTTTTCAAGAAGCATCTTAACTATATCATTATGATACTTCTGACAAGCCATCAACAAAGGAGATACTTCATTCTTATTACATTTATTAACGTCTGCCTTGTATTCAAGTAGAATCTTAACTATATCAACTTGATTCTCCTGACAAGCCATAAACAAAGGAGATACTTCATCCTCATTACATTTATTAACATCTGCCTTGTATTCAAGTAGCATCTTAACTATATCAACATGATCCTTCTGACACGTTATAAACAGGGGAGATACTTCTTCAGCTTTACATTTATTAACGTCTGCCTTGTTTTCAAGTAGAATCTTAACTATATCAACTTGATTCTCCTGACAAGCCATAAACAAAGGAGATACTTCATCTGCATCACATGTATTAACATCTGCCTTGTATTCAAGTAGCATCTTAACTATATCGAAATGATTCTCCTGACAAGCCATAAACAAAGGAGATACTTCATCCTCATCCCATTTATTAACGTCTGCCTTGTTCTCAAGAAGCATCTTAACTATATCAACATGATACTTCTGACAAGCCATCAACAAAGGAGATACTTCATTCTTATTACATTTATTAACGTCTGCCTTGTATTCAAGTAGAATCTTAACTATATCAACTTGATTCTCCTGACAAGCCATAAACAAAGGAGATACTTCATCCTCATCACATTTATTAACATCTGCCTTGTATTCAAGTAGCATCTTAACTATATCAACATGATCCTTCTGACACGCTATAAACAGGGGAGATACTTCTTCAGCTTTACATTTATTAACGTCTGCCTTGTTTTCAAGTAGAATCTTAACTATATCAACTTGATTCTCCTGACAAGCCATAAACAAAGGAGATACTTCATCTGCATCACATGTATTAACATCTGCCTTGTATTCAAGTAGCATCTTATCTATATCAACATGATACCTCTGACAAGCGATAAACAGGGGAGATACTTCTTCAGTTTCACATTTATTAACGTCTGCCTTGTATTCAAGTAGCATCTTAACTACTTCAACATGATCATTCTGTCAAGCCATAAACAGGGGAGATACTTCATCCTCATCACATTTATTAACGTCTGCCTTGTTTTCAAGAAGCATCTTAACTATATCAACATGACACTTCTGACAAGCCATCAACAAAGGAGATACTTCATTCTTATTACATTTATTAACGTCTGCCTTGTTTTCAAGTAGCATCTTAACTATATCAACATGATTCTCCTGACAAGCCATAAACAAAGAAGATACTTCATCCTCATCACATTTAATAACATCTGCCTTGTATTCAAGTAGCATCTTTACTATATCAACATGGTCCTTCTGACACGCTATAAACAGGGAAGATACTTCTTCAGCTTTACATTTATTAACATCTGCCTTGTATTCAAGTAGCATCTAATTAACTATATCAAGTTGATTCTCCTGACAAGCCATAAACAAAGCAGATACTTCATCGTCATCACATTTATTAACATCTGCCTTGTAGTCAAGTAGCATCTTAACTATATCAACATGATCCTTCTGACACGCTATAAACAGGGGAGATACTTCTTCAGCTTTACATTTATTAATGTCTGCCTTGTATTCAAGTAGAATCTTAACTATATCAACTTGATTCTCCTGACAAGCCATAAACAAAGGAGATACTTCATCCTCATCACATTTATTAACATCTGCCTTGTATTCAAGTAGCATCTTAACTATATCAACATGATCCTTCTGACACGCTATAAAAAGGGGAGATACTTCTTCAGCTTTACATTTATTAACGTCTGCCTTGTTTTCAAGTAGAATCTTAACTATATCAACTTGATTCTCCTGACAAGCCATAAACAAAGGAGATACTTCATCTGCATCACATGTATTAACATCTGCCTTGTATTCAAGTAGCATCTTATCTATATCAACATGATACCTCTGACAAGCTATAAACAGGGGAGATACTTCTTCAGCTTCACATTTATTAACGTCTGCCTTGTATTCAAGTAGCATCTTAACTACTTCAACATGATCATTCTATCAAGCCATAAACAGGGGAGATACTTCATTCTTATTACATTTATTAACGTCTGTCTTGTTTTCAAGTAGCATCTTAACTATATCAACATGATACTTCTGACAAGCCATAAACAAAGGAGATACTTCATTCTTATTACATTTATTAACGTCTGCCTTGTTTTCAAGTAACATATTAACTATATGAACTTGATTCTCCTGACAAGCCACAAACAAAGGAGATACTTCATCCTTATTACATTTATTAACGTCTGCCTTGTTTTCAAGTAGCATCATAACTATATCAACATGATTCTTCTGACAAGCCATAAACAAAGGAGATAATTCATCCTCATCACATTTATTAACATCTGCCTTGTTTTCAAGTAGCATCTTAACTATATCGAAATGATTCTCCTGACAAGCCATAAACAAAGGAGATACTTCATCCTCATCCCATTTATTAACGTCTGCCCTGTTTTCAAGTAGCATCATAACTATATCAACATGATTCTCCTGACAAGCCATAAACAAAGGAGATACTTCATCCCCATCAACAACAACAACAACAACAATACTTTATTTTAAGAGGGTTACACAGTTAGCTATATAACTAATCTTCCCTGAGGTCCTCGACATGAGAAATCAAACAAAATGCAAACATATACATTGCATACATTAGTATAAAAAGTCAAGTATGATAATAATGTTCAATACAACTTGATAAAATGTGATGAAAAAAATAAACATGATGACATGATCAGTTTTTTTTTATATTATTGATACAGCTAGGTTGATTTCAATAAATGATCTGTTATTTTGTATTTGAAAGAATTAACATTTGTAATATTTCTTAACGGTATTGGTAAATTATTCTTCAAGAATGGTCCCGAATACATAAAAGATTTTTTGAACAATTCTGTTTTTGGTTTAGGGAGCATCACATTTATTAACATCTGCCTTGCAGTCAAGTAGCATCTTAACTATATCAACATGATCCTTCTGACACGCTATAAACAGAGGAGATACTTCTTCAGCTTTACATTTATTAACGTCTGCCTTGTATTGAAGTAAAATCTTAACTATATCAAGTTGATTCTCCTGACAAGCCATAAACAAAGGAGATACTTCATCTGCATCACATTTATTAACATCGGCCTTGTATTCAAGTAGCTTCTTAACTATATCAACATGATCCATGTAACAAGCTATAAACAGGGGAGATACTTCATCAGCTCTCAATTTTTTAACGTCTGCCTTGTATTCAAGAAGCATCTTAACTACTTCAACATGATCATTCTGACAAGCCATAAACAGGGGAGATACTTTATTCTTATTACATTTATTAACGTCTGCCTTGTTTTCAAGTAGCATCTTAACGATATCAACATGATACTTCTGACAAGCCATTAACAAAGGAGATACTTCATTCTTATTACATTTATTAACGGCTGCTTTGTTTTCAAGTAGCATATTAACTATATGAACTTGATTCTCCTGACAAGCCACAAACAAAGGAGATACTTCATCCTTTTACATGTATTAACGTCTGTCTTGTTTTCAAGTAGCATCTTAACTATATCAACATGATTCTCCTGACAAGCCATAAACAGGGGAGATACTTCTTCAGCTTTACATTTATTAAGAGCCAGTCTGTGATAAAACCATGCAAAATGGTCCAAATCCAAAATATTCCAATCAGGCTGATATTTTGTATTTTAGATACCTTATATGTAATAACTATTTGTGCAAAATATTTTGAAAAAATATTCAGCCATTATTTGTGTATGCCGAACATTCGAAAATTGTCCATTTCTGTACTGACAAATGGCCATTTTAAGCCTATTTTAGGGTATTTTGACCTGATTGTTTTTTTGTTTTATAGAAAAAATTTAGCTTAATGATAACATATATCTTAACAAACAACTTGAAATGAAAGGAAATTATGATAATTCAAAAAGTTGTGAGATTTCTCAATACCCCTACTGTCAGGTTGAAATTGCATGGTTTTGAAAAAGTGCCGATTCAGCAAAATTTGTATATTTTTAAAGGCTTGAATCTTGTAAGATCATGTTTTATTTTCAATAAAATGTGATATTTCATGAAGCTTATATATTCATCTACAAAACGCCACAAAATGGTGCTCGGCAAATGATACCTTATTACGATAAAATAATAATTAAAGATAGGCGTGATGGCCATTTTGCCGATTTTTTTATTTTTTTATCTGTTTCAATAGAAACTTTTCAAAAGTATGTGATAGTCAAAATATAAGAAAAATAATGACTGAACTAATGTTTACTGGTTATAATAATTGAATAAACCAAGTCCAACTAAGTTTAAATTAGAAAATATACTAAAGGAGTAAACCTGGGGAGACCGCTTTTTTGCATTTTTTGCCCCTAAACTGAGCATTTTTACAATGTAACCTATTCAAAAGAAAATAACTTTAGTAACTTAAAAATGGGCTGTTTTATTTACAATACTATGCACACTCATCGGGTAATATCACCACGAGTTCTTCACAAATTTAGCATTTTATAATAGTCTAGTTTTTAGACGCTTTTTGTCTAAATTCAAAGTGGCCACAATTGAGTTCAGTCTTAAATTTTTAAAACATGTTGTATTTGATAATGAATCATAAATGTGAAAGCCTTGTACATTCATGTAATTTATTTCCAGAAAAAAGGAAGATTTAATAGTTTTGTGAATTTCATAGAATTGTGCCTCTTACCTAGACAAGTACTATATTTTCTATATTATGATACAGCTTTATGCCAAATATAAAGAGACTACTCCTAGAAGTTCCTGATAAAACTGCAACTGAAATTTTGTGACGCTGACATGAACCAGTTAGTTATCCATATGTCAATTTTGGGAGAACAGTGGACATAACAGTAATGTCAAGTTTCCTCCTATAATGTAATCTCTAGCAATTCGAGGCTTGGGAATAAGACGTGTAAAATATAGTTGGCCTATTACTACCAGCTGAGACAAACACAAATATTTCAAATTGCAATAAAATTTATTTCATAACCACATGTAAAAACCAGATACTCCACAGGGCGCAGCTTTATACGACCGCAGAGATTGAACCCTGAACATTTGGGGCAAGTATGGACAGAACATTTAAGCTTGAAATAGCTCTGAATTTGATTTGGGATTAATTAGTTGACACAACACAATGAGTGTGGTCTAAGAACTTAAACTTAAAAATTTAATTTAACATTTACTTATTATGGTCCAATATCCAAAATCTAAATGCATGGTTATATTCAGCATATCATAGAACGCCAAGAATTCAATTTTTTGATGAAATCAAATAATTTTCAATTTTAGACCCTTAAGACCTCAATTTGGACCAATTTGATAACCGGTCCCAAATATCAAAAAACTAAATACATGGTTAGATTCAGCATATTGGAGAACCCCATATATTCAATTTTGTTGAAATCAAACAAAATTTAATTTTGGACCCCGATTTGGACCAACTTGAAAACTGGGCCCATAATAAAAAATCTTAGTACATTTTTAGATTCAGCATATCAAAGAACCCCAAGAATTAAATTTTTGTTAAAATCAAACTAAGTTTAATTTTGGACCCTTTGGACCTTGATGTAAACCAATTTGAAAACAGGACCAACAATTAAGAATCTAAATTCACTGTTAGATTTGGCATATCAAAGAACCCAAATAATTCATTTTTTTATGAAAGCAAACAGTTTAATTTTGGACCCTTTTTGGCCCCTAATTCCTAAACTCTTGGGACCAAAACTCCCAAAATCAATCCCAACCTTTCTTTTATGGTCATAAACCTTGTATTTAAATTTCATAGATTTCTATTCACTTATACTAAAGTTAGAGTGCGAAAACCAAATGTCTTTGGATGACGACGACGATGTCCAATATAGGACCAAATTTTTTCAATTTTTGCGGTTGTATAAAAACAAATATACACAGATAAATGGTTAAATTGTTGAGCAGACATACAATTACCCTACCACGTCCACTTGTATTTTTGTCCATCGGATGAGTTAAGCCATTTTCAACTGATTTTTATAGTTCGTTCTTATGATTTACTGTTATACCACTGTCCCTGGTTAGGGGGAGGGTTTGGATCCCGCTTACATGTTTAACCCCGCCACATTATTTATGTATGTGCCTGTCCCAAGTCAGGAGCCTGTAATTCAGTGGAAGTTGTTTGTTTATGTGTAACATATTTGTTTTTCGTTCATTTTTTATATACTTAAGGCCGTTAGTTTTCTCATTTGAATTGTTTTACATTGTCTTATCGGGGCCTTTTATAGCTGACTATGCGGTATGGACTTTCCTCATTGTTGAAGGCCGTACAGTAACCTATAGTTGTTAATGTCTGTGTCATTTTGGTCTCTTAATTGTAGACAGTTGTCCCATTGGCAATCATACCGCATCATCTTTTTTATATTGTCATTAAAATGGTAAGATTTTACTGTTCATATACATGTAATATTATTGTGGTCTACCGTAGAGAAAAACTTGCAAAATGGTCTAAATACAAGTTTTTAGTCATGAATGAACATGATGAAGGTATTAGCAAAAAAGAGTAAAAGTATGATAGATCTAAAAAAAAGTTTCACATAATAAAGTCATCAATGTCTATTTTAACTAAATATTAAACAATTTTGCAGCATCAGAGTTGAACATTTTTGATAAAAACAAGCATTCTGTGAGTAATACATGGCAATACATAGTCCCCAACCCGTTACAAATTCATTGTAATGGAATAAAAATTTGATCTATAATTTGTCATAATGTAAACTACATAAAAATATCGAGACAAAATCTTCCAGCAAAATGTAAAAACTTGTTGAATTCTCAGTGAATTTTCTATGTCCAAAGACAACAACTTTGCACACAGTTATCAGACTGGAATCACTAAATACCAAAGAAAAGAAAAAAAAATTCAAAATGTCATTTTGTCTTTAAAAAAATAAGTTATTTCCGTTTGAACAGAAGTCTTCTAATGAATAAGTATTTCATCAAAAATTTAATTCTAGAGAAAGGGCTTCAACTGAACAAAGAGAAAAGCTTAAAGCGTGAATAATGAATTTGACCTGCAACTTGTCATGATAAATCAAATCAAAATCTACAAGCACAAAAAAGTCTGATTTGCCGAACTGACAAATAGACAGACTGACAGACACGCAGTGCAAACCTAAGTCCACTTAGACGTTAGCCGTTAGGGGACTAAAAATCAAAATCTCAAAGTATCAACAAACACAAAAGAGATGCTCTTTGGAGAGGGAACATTCAAGATATTTTTGGAAAAGCTTTCGATTTTTGAAGAAGTAGGGTTACCTCAAATGTCTTTCTTTTATCTTGATTTAATCTGAGATATAAATCAAAAACTTTTATATGGCACCAGGGGCGTAGCTAGGCATTCATTCAACTGTAGGCACAAATCGGCAGGGGGTATGGGGGCCGCTTAGACCCCAGCAGGTCCAGGACAGAGCCCTGGTAGGGGGTTCAGGGGGGGGGAATGGATTTCAGCGTTTTGGCTGCAAAAATTTATGCACAAAAATATTAAATTTTCTGGTCATTTAATCATGATAATTATAATATATATGATGAAAAGTTCGAAGAATTATGAATAATTTACCATAACATCTGAATGGTGAATTAAATAACGCAGTACAATTGGAAAATCAAAAATTTTAAAATATTATTTACTGTACTGCCCATCATAGATCCGCGTAACCCTTTAATTAAGAGGTACACCCTGTTTGGTATTTTCAAATCTATTCTGTTATGATCGATATATACGTTTAACTTAATGGATAGTACATATTGACGATCCTTCATTAAAAAAAACAAATAGGCACGTGCATGTAAACACTGATATTATACTATATAATAACACTATCCTTTTGGCTAGAAAGACACCAACCATCAATATTTTGATTCTTAAACCTTCACCCTAGCCGCACAAACACATACACACATAGTCGATGCCTAATGCAAAAGTTCTGTTCTGTTCATACTAAAGTAACAAAATTCAAAAAATTCGTATTTCTTTATATCCCGCTCTACTGTAAAATCCCTACCTGCTTAGGCAGCAACCATTTGATTTTCTTGGGGGGGGGGCTATGGTTTTTTTTGGAAAAAAAAGTTTGTTTCCAGTTTTTGGAGAAAAAAATAATATGTTTTTGATTCTGAGAAAAATTTGTCCAGAAAAAAAAACCATAGCCCACCCCCACCCCCCCCCCCCCCGAAAATCAAATGGTTGCTGCCTTAGGAATTTGAATAATTGTGGTCATTACAGGTAAATATATACTCAAAACTACTGGAAGCTAGTTGATGGATTGATTTTTAAACATCCAATGTAAAATATTAATGCAAGTTTAGAACCAAAAAAACAAAAACAAATTGATTATTTACAATAAACACAACAGGGAACTTAGTCCTATAATAGGTGTTTTGCAAGGCGAAGGTCTGGAAATTTGAAAATGCCATGCATTGGAAAATGAGGGATTATTGGATAGGAGCAGAAACAAAAAATATTTGTGAAAAAATTATGTGTAGGCACGTGCCTAAAGTGCCTAACGGCAGCAACGCCCCTGGGCACATTATATATGCAAACATAATCTTTTTTCGTAGATAAAAAAAAATATGGCCACATTTTTTTTACATAAGCTCTAATAGACACAACTTTCTAATCAAGACACTCAAAGAGTGATTGGCCCTATAATTCACTGGGGTAAAGCTGATGACCGTAACTGCATTCACGGTCATCCCAAGATGTCGGATGAAAAATTAGGTCAGTTTCTGTATTGTCTGTTAAAGTGTTTCTATATCATTTTCTTTACAAATCATACATTGAAACGATGTAAATGTATAAAAGAATCACTCGGAAATCAATTATTACTACCAAGAAATGTGCATGAAACGGGAAATTCGATTTGAAAAAATTGTTAAGATGACCGTAAATCATAATCAAAATATTTTCAAGATGACCGTAACATATAACAAGGATGACCGTGATTGGTAAAAAGATAACCGTAACTTATAAAGGATGACCGTAATTTGTAAAGACTGACTGTAATTTATATAGGACGACCGTAATTTTTATAGGATGAACGTCAATTCTAAGAAATATCCGTATTTGTATTCAAAGCTTTTTGTTGAGTTTGTCGATCTCAAAAGGGGCTCGGTTACCGGATATAAATATGTTTCATCAATTTCTTTTTTTTAAATATAATATAATTGGCCGTATTTTGGATTTATGACAATCTAATTAAAATATTGGTCTCTGATTACGTTATACTCATATGTAGTATAACGTAATCATAGATCAATATTTTAATTAGATTGGATTTATGACAATGATAGTAAATTGCATATTTCTCGTAAACAATGGAATATTTATAGGTTTCATAACGAGTGAGAATTAGATATCGATTGATATCAACTCGAGTTATTTAATTTCAATAATAATAAACGAGCCTATGGCGAGTTTATTATTATTGAAATTAAATAACGAGAGTTGATATCAAGGATATCTAATTCTCACAAGTTGTTAAACCTATTTCTCTTATGGCAAAAAGTTGTATGTGCGTGGCCTATTTGTTGCGAGTTGTGTTGCTACGGCCGTTTTTCTTTGCAACGCGTACTGATCTTTCTCTTATGGTTGGAGCCTGTTATCTAATTTGTAACAAGTGTTTTGACACGTTATTTCTACAATAATTAACAAATAACTCACTTGTTGCGCCTTAAAATTTTCTTTTTATCAAATTTTATTACATTCTGAAGCGGCACAGAAGCCAGAAAACGCCCGGTGTTTATGTTTGACACCGGAAGCATACCTATGACGTCACTTAGTGTAGGGACCAAAGAAGATAACATCTTTTCGCGGAATTTTCTTTAATGAAGATTTTACACTGAAATTGTGATTGAAATTTAATTATGAACTTGTTTTGCATTAGAATAGAGATAACTGTATTGTATTTGAAGCTTTGCGGACGTCCATCTGTCGCATACAGAGGGAAATTGAAATTGGAAGTTGTGCCAGTTATAAGTAATGCCCTTTGCTCCGTTACATAACCGTACACGGGTTCCTTTCTTTATTTCTTCGTCCATGATAAGATTTATATTAGATAATGCAGACGATAAAGCAGACGAAAAATCGCGAAAACCGAAAGTAAACAATCAGTTGTCAAGAAAAAAAGTAGTCCCGGCATGACCTTTTCCAGTGAATAATGACCTGATCAACGACGTTAACATTTTATAAACACAAATTGACAGCGATACGACGAAAATTTGAAGAAACATGAATGTGTCCCTAGTACACGGATGCCTCATCTACACTATAATTGTTTATGTTTAGTGGACTGTGAAAATGGGATAAAACTGTAATTTGGCATTAGAATTAAAAAGATCATACCATAGGGAAAATGTGTACAAAGTTTCAAGTTGATTTAACTTGAAGCTGGACAAACGGACAAACGAACAGACGAACGGACGAACGTACGCACAGACCAGTAAAACATAATGCCCATAAATGGAGCATAAAAAACATTAATAATACATATGAAAATCGAGTCCATGTGTATGGATCCAGAGGAAGCAGATTAAAATCTTGATTTGTCTTGACATATGCAGGCAGAAACCCGGTTGAAATAGAACAAAAGAATCGAAGCTTTTTGTAAGGGAAGGTGATAAATGTTTACGGTAATGTTTGATATAGTAACACATTCTTTAACAAATAAAACGACAATTTTCTTCTCAATTACGAAGTGGTCAATTTTAAAAACACCATTTGCATAAGTTTTCAATTTATCTATTACATAGTAATACAGAACAATAAATATCAAGTCGACGACATGGGTATCTAGAAGTTGGATGTAGAAAATGCATAACCTCCGAATTTTTTTTTTAGCACGGACGGAGAACATATCTTTCTTTTAGTTCAGAAATTTTCGTGACTGCCCTTCCATTATGTGAATCAACAAAAAATTCCCAAAAATAGGTAACGATTGTATCGAAAAGAGAAAGTCGAGTGCACCTTTTTATGTTAGAGCGTGTTTGAGGGGTATATTTTGTCTTTAAAACGTACAAAGCAAGAGTATTTGATATAGCATCTCGCTTCAGATTCTATCATTTTTATATATCAAAGCTACAGGTTGACTTTATAACGTAAAAAAAGACAGTACGAAAAGATGAAATATATATGGGTCAATGAAATACCTATCTAATGAATCACAAAAACAGAGTAGGTGTGTTCGAATAGCTATTTTTTTTTTCTAAAAGTACTTGACGACAGTCTTTTAAGTTGGATGATGAAAATGCATATCTTCGAAAAAATATGTTTTTCTTGTGTGTGATAACTATGGTTCATAATCTTCAACCACTGAACATTTTTAGTCTGTCCTTCCAAGAAATATTTAATAATTTTTTTTTTTTAAATGCTGAGGAATTTTCGAAAATTCCACCTGACATCCGATCAGACAATATTTTTAAGTTGAATCAATGCAGACAAGATCATTAACTGATGCTCATTAGCTAGTAGATACATTTGTCTTTTAAAATACAACTGACATATAAGGGTCGTAATGGTGCTACGTGGAAAAATTTATCGTTTTTTCAAGAGCAAAATTGGCAGCGCGTCATCCCTACAATGGCTTCCATTTCTACGATTGTGAGCATGAACTGGCGTAATGGGGAGATAATTTTGACGAAGTAGAATCCTGACTGTATGAATAACATTTTTGTATATATATTCAAATTGACAACGTCCCCCCTTGTGATACGCTATTCATACAAGACTATTTTAAGGATCGACTTCACTAGTTTAGTCGTATGATATTTTCAAAATATTTTCTGTTATTTTATTTGCACGACGAAATGGAAGACGATATAATATCAATGGGTGTACATGTATTGGCCTTTTTGAAAAATGTGTATTTATTATATGTCATTAAAAGGAATCCAAGGAAATAAAAACAATTTTCAGTCGTGCAGTTGGAGGCTGTGCACCGCATGTTTTTCATTATACTTGTAAGGTGTCATTTTATCGCGCTTTTGTTGCATGTTTTCCCCACTTGTTCATGTGCATGTCTTTTTGCAAATTCATTAAAAAAATTAAACCCTCTACCGTAAAAAAGATACATATGGTAAGCTATGCATTTGAAGCACGTCTTATTTTCTTCTACCTATAGGATAATACTGTCATATTAATATGTTTATACCAACACGATAAATCATTTGATACAAAAAGGTAGTTATATAAATACGGATATTTCTTAAAATTGACGGTCATCCTTTAAAAGTTACGGTCATCATTTACAAATTACGGTCATCTTAAAACCAATTACGGTCACCCTTGTTATGAATCGCTGATTCTGTTACGGTCATCTCGATTGTGATTTACGGTCATCTGAGCGATTTTTTCAAATCGAAATTCCTGTTTCATGCACATTTCTCGGTGGTAATTAGTGATTTCCGTGTGAATCTTTTATACATTTACATCGTTGAAATGTATGATTTGTAAAGAAAATGATATAGAAACACTTTAACAGACAATACAGATACTGACCTAATTTTTCATCCGACATCTTGGGATGACCGTGAATGCAGTTACGGTCATCAGCTTTACCCCAGTGATAATTGGTTGCATTCCAATCAAAAGTTTCAAAGAGGAAGCTTTTTTGAAGTACAAGTATGTTCACAACTCTGTTTCATATAAAAAGCTTTTTAAAAGACTGTCATCAATTAAAAGTATGTGAAAACCAGGTGCTCCGCAGGGCGCAGCTTTATACAACCGCAGTGGTTGGACTCTGAACAGTTAGGGCAAATTAAATATGGTCACAATGTTCAAGCTTGATGCTGTCTGAATTTGGATTGTGATTGAATTTTTGACAAAAAAAAAGTTTTTGTTACAAAATAAATGTGGCCAAAGATCAACAAATCTATTGCACAATACTGTGCAATTGAAGATTTCTTCTTGAATTTTCAAAATTTGAAATTTGAAAAAAAAAAAAAAAAAAAGAAATCCCTTAATTTTTTTTAACAACCCCCCCCCCCCCCCCCCAACTTATTGAAATCCCCCTTTCAGCAATAACCCTTGAAAACAATCCCATCCTTTCCTTTTTAGTATAGAACCTTATAGTACAATTACAGAGAGATCCATATGCATGTACTTAAACCCAAGTTATTGTTTGGGAACTAGAAATGTGCTTCTTTTCTGCCCTTTTTTGGCCCCGTATTCCTACATATTTTGGGGCAATTAATCCAAAACTAAATCCAAACCTCCCCTTTGTTATATGGAGTATTGTGGTACAGTTTGAAAGAGATCCATACAATTACACACAAGTTATCGTCTTGAAATAAGAAAAATGCTGGTTTTGGGCCCCTTTTTGGCCCCTTTATTCCTAACTTTGATTCCATGACCCATTTAAAGGAATCCAAACCTTCTACTTGTGGTTTTAAACATTATGATACAATATCAGAGCAATTGAAATACTTATACACAATTTATTATCCTTAAACTATAAAATGCTTGTTTTGGTCCCCTTTTGGGCCCTTAATTCCAAAACGGTAGGGACCATCATCCCCAAAATCGTTCCAAAGCTTCCTTTTGTGGTATTGAACCTTCTGAAAAAAAATCATAAAGATCTATACACTTAAACTAAAGTTATTGTCCGAAATATAAGTCTACTTTGATCAGTTTTAGTTAAAATGTTAAGGGCCAAAAACTATTACAATAGTGCATTTTATAGATATTTGGGGGCAGTTTTTACTAACTTCCCATTATTTGCCAGGCTAAAATTTTTTACTTGTCTTAGAACTGATATGCACCTTTAAAAAAATTCTAAAAATTAAAAAAAATAAATATGATCTTGAGAGAAAACACCTACTGAGTACATGTACTACATGCAAGTTATCTAATACATCTGTTGCACGAATCTCTCTGGCAACCTGCCAAAAGGTAAAAAGTATGTCAAAATGCATTTTTTTCTTTTTTTTTATAATGTTCTTTGCAAAATATAACAAGATAATGCTATATTTAAGAGACATACCAATTATTCAGACCTTTAAAAAGTACCTAAATTTTGGTGATTTTTTTGCATTATTTTTTTATAATTCACAAATATGCAAATAAGGCTGTTAAATGGAAAATAGTGTGAATTAACCAAAATTTTTTTTTTATCTTAACTCCTAAATACCCAAAGATTTTGGAAATATATATAATGTTGCAAAGTTATTACTACCAATTTGGACGAAATTTGAGATTTTGCATGGTTTTATGGCAGACTGGCTCTTAACATCTGCTTTGTTTTCAAGTAGCATCTTAACTATATCAAAATAATTCTCCTGATAAGCCAAAAACAAAGGAGATACTTCATCCTCATCACATTTATTAACATCTGCCTTGTAGTCAAGTAGAATCTTAACTATATCAACATGATCCTTCTGACACGCTATAAACAGGGGAAATACTTCTTCAGCTTGACATTTATTAACGTCTGCCTTGTATTCAAGTAGAATCTTAACTATATCAACTTGATTCTCCTGACAAGCCATAAACAAAGGAGATACTTCATCCTCATCACATTTATTAACATCTGCCTTGTATTCAAGTAGCATCTTAACTATATCAACATGATCCTTCTGACACGCTATAAACAGGGGAGATTCTTCTTCTGCTTTACATTTATTAACGTCTGCCTTGTATTCAAGTAGAATCTTAACTATATCAACTTGATTCTCCTGACAAGCCATAAACAAAGGAGATACTTCATGTGCATCACATTTATTAACATCTGCCTTGTATTCAAGTAGCATCTTAACTTTATCAACATGATTCTCCTGACAAGCCATAAACAAAGAAGATACTTCATCCTCATCACATTTATTAACGTCTGCCTTGTATTCAAGTAGCATCTTAACTATATCAACATGGTCCTTCTGACACGCTATAAACAGGAGAGATACTTCTTCAGCTTTACATTTTTTAACATCTGCCTTGTATTCAAGTAGCATCTTAACTATATCAAGTTCATTCTCCTGACAAGCCATAAACAAAGGAGATACTTCATCCTCATCACATTTATTAACATCTGCTGTGTAGTCAAGTAGCATCTTAACTATATCAACATGATCCTTCTGACACGCTATAAACAGGGGAGATACTTCTTCAGCTTTACATTTATTAACGTCTGCCTTGTCTTCAAGTAGAATCGTAACTATATCAACTTGATTCTCCTGACAAGCCATAAACAAAGGAGATACTTCATCCTCATCACATTTTTTAACATCAGCCTTGTATTCAAGTAGCATCTTAACTATATCAACATGATCCTTCTGACACGCTATAAACAGGGGAGATACTTCTTCAGCTTTACATTTATTAACGTCTGCCTTGTATTCAAGTAGAATCTTAACTATATCAATTTGATTCTCCTGACAAGCCATAAACAAAGGAGATACTTCATCTGCATCACATGTATTAACATCTGCCTTGTATGCAAGTAGCATCTTATCTTCATCAACATGATACCTCTGACAAGCTATAAACAGGGGAGATACTTCTTCAGCTTCACATATATTAACGTCTGCCTGGTATTCAGGTAGCATCTTAACTACTTCAACATGATCATTCTGTCAAGCCATAAACAGGGGAGATACTTCATTCTTATTACATTTATTAACGTCTGTCTTGTTTTCAAGTAGCATCTTAACTATATCAACATGATACTTCTGACAAGCCATAAACAAAGGAGATACTTCATTCTTATTACATTTATTAACGTCTGCCTTGTTTTCAAGTAACATATTAACTATATGAACTTGATTCTCCTGACAAGCCACAAACAAAGAAGATACTTCATCCTTATTACATTTATTAACGTCTGCCTTGTTTTCAAGTAGAATCTTAACTATATCAACATGATTCTCCTGACAAGCTATAAACAAAGGAGATACTTCATCATCATCAACAACAACAACAACAATACTTTATTTTAAGAGGGTTACATAGTTAGCTATATAACTAATCTTCCCTGAGGCCCTCGACATGAGAAATCAAACAAAATGCAAACATATACATTGCATACATTAGTATAAAAAGTCAAGTATGATAATGTTCAATACAACTTGATAAAATGTGATGAAATAAATAAACATGATGACATGATCAGTTTTTTTTATATTATTGATACAGCTAGGTTGATTTCAATAAATGATCTGTTATTTTGTATTTGAAAGAATTAACATTTGTAATATTTCTTAACGGTATTGGCAAATTATTCCACAAGAATGGTCCAGAATACATAAAAGATTTTTTGAACAATTCTGTTTTTGGTTTAGGGAGCATCACATTTACTAACATCTGCCTTGTAGTCAAGTAGCATCTTAACTATATCAACATGATCCTTCTGACACGCTATAAACAGAGGAGATACTTCTTCAGCTTTACATTTATTAACGTCTGCCTTGTATTGAAGTAGAATCTTAACTATATCAACTTGATTCTCCTGACAAGCCATAAGCAAAGGAGATACTTCATCTGCATCACATTTATTAACATCGGCCTTGTATTCAAGTAGCATCTTAACTATATCAACATGATCCATGTAACAAGCTATAAACAGGGGAGATACTTCATCAGTTCTCAATTTATTAACGTCTGCCTTGTATTCAAGTAGCATCTTAACTACTTCAACATGATCCTTCTGACAAGCCATAAACAGGGGGGATACCTCATCCTTGTTACATTTATTAACGTCTGCCTTGTTTTCAAGTAGCATCTTAACGATATCAACATGATTATTCTGACAAGCCATAAACAAAGGAGATACGTCATCCTTATTACATTTATTAACGTCTGCCTTGTTTTCAAGTAGCATCTTAACTATATCAACATGATTCTCCTGACAAGCCATAAACAGGGGAGATACTTGTTCAGCTTTACATTTATTAACATCTGCCTTGTATTCAAGTAGAATCTTAACTATATCAACATGATTATTCTGACAAGCCATAAACAGGGGGGATACCTCATCCTTGTTACATTTATTAACGTCTGCCTTGTTTTCAAGTAGCATCTTAACGATATCAACATGATTATTCTGACAAGCCATAAACAGGGGGGATACCTCATCCTTGTTACATTTATTAACGTCTGCCTTGTTTTCAAGTAGCATCTTTACTATATCAAAATGATTCTCCTGACAAGCCATAAACAAAGGAGATACTTCATCCTCATCACATTTATTAACATCTGCCTTGTAGTCAAGTAGAATCTTAACTATATCAACATGATCCTTCTGACACGCTATAAACACGGGAGATACTTCTTCAGCTTGACATTTATTAACGTCTGCCTTGTATTCAAGTAGAATCTTAACTATATCAACTTGATTCTCCTGACAAGCCATAAACAAAGGAGATACTTCATCCTCATCACATTTATTAACATCTGCCTTGTATTCAAGTAGCATCTTAACTATATCAACATGATCCTTCTGACACGCTATGAACAGGGGAGATTCTTCTTCAGCTTTACATTTATTAACGTCTGCCTTGTATTCAAGTAGAATCTTAACTATATCAACTTGATTCTCCTGACAAGCCATAACCAAAGGAGATACTTCATCTGCATCACATTTATTAACATCTGCCTTGTATTCAAGTAGCATCTTAACTATATCAACATGATCCATGTGACAAGCTATAAACAGGGGAGATACTTCATCAGCTCTCAATTTATTAACGTCTGCCTTGTATTCAAGTAGCATCTTAACTACTTCAACATGATCCTTCTGACAAGCCATTAACAGGGGGGATACCTCATCCTTGTTACATTTATTAACGTCTGCCTTGTTTTCAAGTAGCATCTTAACGATATCAACATGATTCTCCTGACAAGCCATAAACAGGGGAGATACTTCATTCTTATTACATTTATTAACGTCTGCCTTGTTTTCAAGTAGCATATTAACTATATGAACTTGATTCTCCTGACAAGCCATAAACAAAGGAGATACTTCATTCTCATCACATTTATTAACATCTGCCTTGTATTCAAATAGCATCTTAACTATATCAACACGATCCTTCTGACACGCTATAAACAGGGGAGATACTTCTTCAGCATTACATTTATTAACATCTGCCTTGTATTCATATAACATCTTTACTGCTTCAGTATCACCTTCCTGTGATGAAACAAATACAGGACTTACACCATCATCTCTACATTGGTTAACATCTGCACCATGATAACAACACCACTGAATTAAAGAAAAGTCACATGTAAAACAACAATCCAATAGTGCATTATTTTTGGATTCGATATCATTAGTTTGGGCTAATTGTTTTTGGTATGATAAATCAAGTGTTTCCACAAAATTTAGAAATCTGTTTCTGAAATCTGGTTTGTCCATATTTCTATTATTGAACACTGGTATAACTCTACCATTAGACCAGTCATCAACCATTCTTTGAATGTACATTTGATGGTATTGTGGTGGTACAACAATTATAAACTGTTCCATATCTTCTTCTCTTTTGAATGAAAATCGTTCGCTGATAAACATACTTTGTGAATTCTTAATCAAACACTGAATTATCATCTTCCCAAAATAATAAGACAAAAAATCGAATAGTTTATCATGTATTGTTCTGTAAACGCCATCTTCTTTTTTCAAAAAAGTATGTTCTAGTGTATCAAGTTCATCCAATAACATTAATCTTGATGTACTTCTTTCTAACCTACAAGCCTCACACGTGTTCTTTATAATCTTGTTTGTTTCTTTATCGATCTCTTCTGTTAACACTTCCTCCTGTAATCTGTTATTGAACATAACACACAAAGCCAAAGCACAATATTTACCGAAAATTTCTTTTTTCTTGAGCTGTTCAATTTCTGCTTCATACACTGAAAATGGATTCTGGAAAAATTCTGTAATATTGAGTTTAGTGTTATCACCATAAAGTTTACAGAGAAGCGGAAAACAGTTATATAAATGAGTATATTGGGTTATCTCTGAAGCTTCTGTTTTAAGATACATTTCTGCTATTGACGTCTTTTCAGCCTGTGACAAGCATAAATTTTCTGATAACAAGTTACATACATTGGTTTTGAAAATAGACAGTGCTTCAAATTTGTTATCTTTGTATACTTGTATCCTACAGGCCACAATAATTTTTATTAGTGATTTTCCAATTAGTCCTGCAATACGCGTCATAACTGGTTCCCAATTGTATAAATCTGACTTGTTGATAGAATATGTTCCACAAAAGTTATCAATAACAAACAATGTTTTCTGATTTGGATTATAAAACTCAATAATGTTATGTGGATTGATAACAAGAAGTACATCATACCCTTCTTCTGACATTTTCAAAGCCACATGTCGTAGGGTTACTGTCTTGCCAACACCAGAACTAGCAGTTATAGTGACACAACTATTTTCTTGGATACATTTTAGCACATGTTTTGCAGCTTTAGTCTCGACAAAGTATTTATCATTCTTTTGCCACTGATCCAATATTTGAATGATTTGTACTGAAATATAAATAAATCAATATTATTGGTTGTTAATAAAATGAAAAAAACATAAGAAATATGTCCAAGTTAGTATTTCAATAATTTGTCACATCATGTTTTCAATCACATTGAACAAACCAAAGGGAGATATGATAAATCAAAAACAGGGGGTAACATGCACTGGAGATACATTTAAAACAATGAGTGGAATGAACTGTTTGTTCATTCGAAAAGATGTATCCAAAGCTCTTTCAAATTCTGTATCAAAACACAGAGTAAAATGTAAATCCTACAATGTGATTCATGTGTGCATTACTCATAAATAAACACCCTAAATTAGGCATACATTTTCATATTATATTTAAATAAAGAGGCAATTACATTTAAAGGCGATGTTGAATATGTGTGACCTATCATCATTTTTAAATAACGAGTGATTAGTTTCAGAATCCCAATGCATCCTACCCAAATTTAATTGCAACTTTCTAAAGTTTAGAACTGAACTTCTGGATGTTTTTATGATATTGTATCTAATTTGTTCACCTACATAATTATGTCATTATGTCATCTGAAGCATGTATAATGTGTACGAAATGAATGTACCAATCTAATCATTCATATTAAATTAAGGCATTAATTCGACAGTAGTTGACATAATTTCAAATGTCATTAATATATAAGGATGAGAAATAAAGGTTATAAGGAAAAAGGAAACAACTTGTGTTATTCGATTTTCATTTCCTTATTCGTTTTTTTTTTCGAATGAGAAAAAGAAACTGAATAAGAAATTGAAAAAATGAATAAGGAAATAAAAATCGAATAAAGAAATAGAAACCGAAAAAGGAAAAGGAAATCGAATAAGGAAAAAGAAACCGAATAAGGAAATGAAAATCGAATAAGGAAAAAGAAACCGAATAAGGAAAAAGAAACCAAATAAGGAAATGAAAATCGAAAAATGAAATAGAAAACGAATAAGGAAATGAAAATCGAAAAATGAAATAGAAAACGAATAAGGAAACGAAAAAAAAATAGAGGAAATATTTCTGAGGAAAAAAAAAATTTAAGAAAAAAAAAATTGGGGGAAAAAATTTATGAAAAAAAATTTTGAGAAAAAAAAAATTAACGTTGGACTATTTATTTGGTAACATTTTTCAAAATTTGAATATTGAAAAAGGAAAAAGGAAACCGAATAAAGAAATGCAAATCGAATAAGGAAATAGAAACCGAAATAGGAAATAAAAATTGAAAAAGGAAAAGGAAACCGAATAAGGAAATGAAAATCAAATAAGGAAATGAAAATCGGATAATGTAATAGAAACCGAATATGGAAAAAGAAACCGTATAAGGAAATGAAAATCGAATAAGGAAAAAAAAAACGAATATGGAAATGAAAATCGAATAAGGAAATAGAAACCGAAAAAGGAAAATAAACCGAATAAGGAAAGGAAATCGAATTAGGAAAAAGAAACCGAATAAGGAAATGAAAATCGAATAAGGAAATAGAAACCGAATAAGGAAAAAGAAACTGAATAAGGAAAAAGAAACCGAATAAGGAAAAAGAAACCGAATAAGAAAATGAAAATCGAATAAGGAAATAGAAACCGAATAAGGAAACAGAAACCTAATATGGAAATGAAATTCGAATAAGGATATAGAAACCGAAAAAAAAAAAATAAGGAAAAGAAAATCGAATTAGGAAAAAGAAACCGAATAAGAAAATGAAAATTGAATAAGGAAATGATAATCGAATAAGGAAATAGAAACCGAATAAGGAAAAAGAAACCGAATAAGAAAATGAAAATCGAATAAGAAAATAGAAACTGAATAAGGAAACAGGAACCGAATAAGAAAATGAAAATCGAATAAGAAAATAGAAACCGAAAAAGAAATGAAAATCGAAAAAGGAAGAAGAAACCTAATAAGGAAAATTGATGAAAATTGAATAAGAAAATGAAAATCGAATAAGGATATAGAAACGAAATAAGGAAATGAAAAAAAAAGAAACCGAATTAATAAGGAAATGAAAATCGAATAAGGAAATAGAAACCGAATAAGGAAAAAGAAACCGAATCAGGAATTGAAAAAAATGAATAAGGAAATTGAAACCGAATAAGGAAAAAGAAACTGAATAAGGAAATGAAAATTGAATAAGAAAATGAAAATCGAATAAGGAAATTGAAACCCAATAAGGAAAAAGAAACCGAATAAGGAAATGAAAAATCGAATAAAGAAATATAAACCGAATAAGGAAAAAGAAACCAAATAAGGAAATGAAAATCGAAAAACAAAAACAAGAAAATCACGAAATTTTACAAAATATGCGAATTAAGTCATGATTTGTTGCCATGGTAACTTGTTCAATGTCCAATATTGTTTTGTTTTTCTGAATACCTTGTATCTTAGATGTTGTACAGTAATTTAAAAAAAATGTATGATAACTTTTAAATTTGCAGTAATTTTTGGGCCAAATAAGGGCCTTATAGCCTCTACTCCTTTTGAGGAAAAGAATAATTTGAAAAAAAAATTGGAGGAAAAACAAAAATTTGTTAAAAAAAATTTTGAGGGAAAAAAAATCAGTTGTAATATTTTTCAAAATTTGAATATCGAAAAAGGAAAAAGGAAAAAGGAAACAACTTGTGTGTGGTGAAAGAAGAACCAACGTAATTCGTGAAAAATCAAAAGAGCAGGACCGAAAGTTGAAGGAAACTGTGATAAAAGAAAAGATAACACATGCTAAAAGAAGATAGTATTAGCTTATTCTGAAATAAACTATGTTCTCTGGACATGTTTTGTTCATATGTTTTTTTATGAACCCATAACGTAAAAACGCCAAACAAATATTGCAGTCGGTGAGTTTGTCGAAATAATTTAGATGCTATTACGGTTGACAATCCTTCCAAGGTAGATAGGTAGGTAGATGAGATAAGAATGTCTTATTCGAATTCCAACTTTGCAAGGGCAGCAAGCAATTTATCAAAAAAAAAAAAAAAAAAAAAAAAAAAAAAAAAAAAAAAAAAAAAAAAAAACCACTGTATTTCATGCTAAGTTATTATTGCATATTATCAGGTCAAATAATTTATGGTCCTCAGATTCTTATGTATTTTTGAAGATTTAATTTCAGGATGAAATTAAGTAACATAAAAAGAATCTACAATTTAAAATTGATGCTACAAAAAGGCAACAATAGTGAAACAGTGTAGTGAAACAGTGTTCAGAGGTCATACATCGAATGAGAGAAAACAAACTTAAACTGAGGGAGACACATCAACTAAAGAGGAAAATACACGAACAAGAGAAACACTGAAGTGCAACAAAAAATTACCCGCTAACATACATTGACACAAACTATTTGATAACAACTGTCATATTCCGGACTTGGTACAGGACATTTTAAGAAACAAATGGAGGCTGAAACATGTATTATAAGGTAGCCAAAACTTTCGCCTTATGATAAAGTTAAAACATATCGCTGAAATAACAACACTAGGTGATAGCAATACAGCACAATTATACGCAAGATCATTCGTCACAGGGAAAAGCACAAACAAATAATATAAAATTCGACACAACATCCAAACTGCAGAATTATAACGAACATATTCCATCAACGACAAACCCTACAGGATATAAAAATTAAAAAAAAAAAACAGCGCTGAGGTAACTAACATGCAGTATTAGACTTCATACAATTATTCTAACCATACTCGTCCAACAAAATTTCATGACAATGATGTTATGGAAAACCAGTTTCGAAATTATATGGGTAATCAACGAAAAGTCACAACAGATAATCCACCGAAATCATAACAGAAACATCAAAAGTGAATACATGAATGTTGGATATACAAACTATCGTGTCTTCTATACGTCAGAAGACCATTAGTTAAGGAACACAATTTGCAAAGAATATTGAGAGGTTATTGAGCTCTAATTCGAAACATTTATTAAATCAAAATGGCTCAAACTTAAACTTATATTTGCATTGGTATTACTCAGATCGAAAGAAAATAAATCTAGAACCTGACTAAATTTTGGTAAATGACATTTAATGGCCTGAAGTCTAACATGAAAAATAAGAATTCGGTTTTATGGGGTAAAATACTTTATCCTGTATAGTAGTGAAAAATTAAAATGTCCAAACATTAGACGAAAATTCCTAAATCTCACCTTAGTACACCCTTAGGTATATGATAATAGTTTTTATCACGACATGCTAAAGTTTTTTGTCCAAGATCTTACCTCTAATATTCCAAGGTACTGTTGATTGGTCTAAATGTTTTGATCTTAGCTCTTGACATTCCTCATCCATATCCAGACCACCAAGTCTCTTCACAGCCTATAAAAAATTGAAAATTACAGGTATAAATCATATAATTATTTGAAATCAACGGTCTATAAACAAGAAGATGCCATTATAATCATTACAATTTAAAAAGAACTTAGTATAAATTTGAACATTCGAACTGTATTATAATTTAATAACTGTGTCTTATTCTGAATAGTAGTAGATCGATCACTATAGTTAATACAGCATTTTAAAACCAAAACGGCTATTTAAATTGCAAGACCTTTTTTAAAAACTGAACATTGAGTTATGAAGTCAGGTTCAGTGTGTAAATCAATATTCATATATAATTATCTATATGTACCATGTTAAGTTCGTACTGTTCAGGCAATGTGTGTATTCGAGTAGTTGTTGACATAACTGAATTAAGGGCAATCCCTCCCTTATATGACGAACAAACAAACAGAGAAAACAAGATAAGATTACTAGGAAAAAATATGTTTTTTGTTTTTACCTACTAACTGTTTTATTAAAAGTTGAGTAAAAAACGTGAAAAGGTATTCTTACTCCACTGATATCTTCCCATGCAGCAACAAAGACTGTAGATTTGATCTTTCCGTTTCCAAAATGAGCTAGGAAATTTCTATAGTGTTTGATTCTTGCAAGGTCAGCCGTGGGAGTGGTATCTGTACTTAATGGTAGGTAGTCATATCCACCTGTAGGCGGAGGTAATTCTGTTAAATTCCGGAGTAATGCAACCATTAATGGGACATCAAAGGTCTTAGAGTCGGGCACACCTGTAAAACAAACATTTGTAAAGTCCATTTAATGAATCAATTAACATAAATATAAATTTTGCAATTGATTAACATTAAAAGGTATGTACGTAAATATTGCTTGAAAACGAACCCCTTTCATATAAAGAGAAAATAGAAGCGGAAGATATCAAATGGATATTTCAAATCATTAGTCAAAGACAATTTGACAACGCTTTGGTAAAAAAAAACGACAAAGAGCTATACACCAGTCTACAAAACAAAATTTTAAATTTAAAGACTGAGCATCATAAAGCACCAAGAACCGCTGTGATATCATGTGCTCCGGAAGGGTAAGCAAATTATGTGCCAAATGTGGCACCCATCGTGTTGCCTGTGTAAGTTCAGATATGTTGATAAGCCTAATTCGGTTATGTTATATAGCACAGTAGTATGGTTATGAATTCGTCATCTTCTTGAAAACAGATATATTTTAAAAACTGTTGACGCTTTAAAAATTTGTCAAGAAAATCAGCATAAAATAGATCATTATTAAAAAAAGTTTAATGAATATGGATTGAAAACTGTAGGAGGATCTTTCCTATATAGAATTTGTTCCTTTTTTACACTGAATCATTCATGTGTATAACCCTTTATCAGGCTGGTGCAACATCACATGTAATAAAACACTAGTAAACAGCAGAAACAATATCTAAATGCAGTTAAGTTGCTGCTGGTGTTGTTCTTTAATAAATAACTTTGATAAACCAACATAAGTCACAAGTTTCTGAAATGACCAAATTTTGAATTGTGTCTGATTATTTCGGAAAGTAATAATGTCCCGAAATAATCTCCACATTTTTTTTTTTTTTAATTTAAGAAGGTTTGCTACTCAGTTTCAAAATAACAATCTTTTCACAACACTAGTATATATTGATTGGATTATTAAAGGAACCAAAGAGAGCAAAAAAATATAAAAGGCTAATGTGCTTTTTTTTCGAGATATTAGCCATGAAATTTTGGTGGGAAAATGTTCTCTCTAGATTTTACATAGCTTTATTATTGACAATATAAAGGGATAAAAAAAACCTATTACGATGTGAAGTCTCATTACCGAAATTCTATGAGTATGGACTTTTAAATTATTATGTCCTTTTTTTGAATTCAAGGAATTCTTGAAATGCTCATTTTAATCTATTATGTCTCAAGGATGGGGGGTATTGGGGACAAAACAGAAAGGGATGTGGGATAAAGTGGGATTCAAAAAGTATATGTCTCGACGCAATAAAACATTTTGTCTCCATTAGTTAATAATATTTATTACATTCTATGTTTGTACTCTGATCGTTATCTATTCTACATATGTAACTCCATAAATGGGAATTATCGTAAACTCGATAACATTCATTTGTATTTAATTGAATTTAGTATCATCCCAAGATTGCAAATGCCAAAAAAGTTGGAACATAATATTGCTTGATCTTCCAAGTGCCCAACGAAACCTCTTTCTAAATTATAAACATCTATTTTATCAGCAATCAAAGAAGGGCTTCAAAGTTATTGTGAAACTGTCTATTCTAGAAGTGGCGTGAATCAGATTTGAATACTAAAAAATTCCAAAGACCTTTTAGAGTACATACAATCTAATTGTCTTTTATCTTGTAATAGTAATAAAACATTTGACTTTTCTACACTTAACACATTCCAAACTATAAGACAAATTGAACGAGTTGGTATGCTTTGTTTCACTAAAAAGAATTGCTTACGTAGATACAGTATCTTATCTTAGGGAGGGATAAGTCCTACTTTGTAAAGGATCACTCTGATTCAAAACAAAAATTCTCTGAATGATTCTATCATTATCAAGATGCTTGATATCTTGATTGACAACATATTTGTTACGTTCAGAGGACATGTTTTTCAACAAACTGTCGGCATTCCAATGGGAACAAGTTGTGGCCCATACTTGCCGATTTGTTTCTTTATTATTATGAGGCTGACTTCATACAGGAACTTCTTAAGATAAGAAGTTAGCGATATCCTTTAACTCTATTTTCCGCTATATAGATGATGTTTTTTCACTAATTAATTCAAAATTTGGTGACTATGTGGTACGCATCTATCCCATCGAACTAGAGAATAGCTAAAGGATACTACAGATACAGTTAAGTTGGCCTCATATCTTGACTTACATCTAGCAATTAACAATGAGGGTCGGTTGAAAACTTTACGACAAAAGAAATGATTTCAGCTTTCCAATTGTGAACTTTCCGTTTCTAAGTAGCAACATTCCAGCAGCACCTACATACGGGGTATATATCTCCCAATTGATACGATATTCCCGTGTTTGCATTTTCTATTATGATTTTCTTGATAGAGGGTTGCTACTCACAAGGAAGCTATTAAACCAAGAGTTCCAAATGGTGAAGTTGAAGTCATCTCTTCGTAATTTTTACGGACACCCTCACGAGTTGGTTAACCGTAATGGAATAACCATTTCACACATGCTATCGGATATATTCCTTACGTCGTAACTACAATCCCCTTCCCTTTCATGAATGTAACTTACCGAATTAGACTATTTACCGGATTTTTTTTATCACATAAGCAACACGACGGGTGCCACATGTGAAGCAGGATCTGCTTACCTTTCCGGAGCACCTGAGATCACCCCTAGTTTTGGTGGGGGTCATGTTGCTTATTCTTTAGTTTGCTATGTTGTGTCGTATGAACTATTGTTTGTCTGTTTGTCTTTTTCATTTTATGCCATGGCGTTGTCAGTTTATTTTCAATTTATGAGTTGGGCAGTCCCTCTGGTGTCTTTCGTCCCTCTTTTAAAAGATTTTTTTCGACAAATTTTAAACAAACTCATAATGTTAACATATGTCAGACAAATATCAGAATGTCAAGAATATGTTTTGACATGATCAGACAGTATTCATATTTTTTAGAATGAGTAGACAACATTTCAGACGATTTCAGACAAACATTTATCATTTCAAAATTTGTAACGTCAAATAACTGAAAACAAAACGAAATCATATCTATATCATTGAAACAATTTATTTAATTTTGACACTGTTGGAAGCAGACTTGACAACAAATTGTCGGTATTCCCATGGTAACAATCTGCGCGCTCACCTGGCGAACTCTTTTTATTTTCATATGAGTTGGAGTTCAGACACTTTTAAACACAAGAAGATCAAAGACGCCAGATCATTTAATTTTTCAAATAGATATATTGATGATGTTCTTTTCATTTTCATTCAGAATCCACACTTTTCTGATTGAGTTCCAATGATACGACTGTAGCGCCACCCAATTATTAACATTGCTATTGTTGCTGATAAAGCTTGACGACAACGGACGTTTCCAATGACTTGCTTTCTAACTGAATACATCCTCCAGAACTAGAATTTGAAGGCACAACAGACACATTGAAGACCTGTTGGTGACCTTCTGCTGTTGTCTGCTCTATGGTTGGGTTGTTGTTTCTTTGGCACATTTCCCATTTCCATTCTCAATTGTATTCCTCTGCCTCGTTTTAGACTTGTACCTTGAATATGACATAACCGATCATCTGACATGTCTGAGAACCAAAATCTATGACAAACGATACTGTTTTAATTTTGAACCTCAAAATATCGTAGCAGCAATATACTATTTCACCTGCATACTGGATATACGTTCCCCAATTTATTTTGTATACAAAAGCTTTCAGCTGATATTCAAACTTTATAAAACGTATCCAGTGTCTCACCAGAAAGTTAATGCTAGGATTATGTCAAAGAATATCTCGTGGTCCTTTTTTCTGAAAACAAACTTTATTGGAATATGCTAAAATCATCCGTATCAACTTCAAAATAATACATGATGGTCTAACATAGTTAATCGTCATATTAAAGTTTTCTTTTATTTGTCCTGTACATTTTACTTTTACTTGTTGGTCCATTTTGATAATCATTTGGCGTGGCTTGGCATTTATACATCAAGCCGGTGTGTTATTGTGTAATTGTCGATTCTGTAGTATTGTCTTTCATTTTTACTTTTGTAGTTTGTCATTACCAAACAATTATAAATGAATTTAATATTTTAACTTATTTCCTTTTTATTGACCTCTTTCTGGGTCAAATTTAAAGCAAAGTAAAAAAACAAGAACGTCGAATTTACCTTAAAATGTAATTAAGAACTAAACCGTCGTCCTGAGTCTTCTATTTGTTGTTTATGAGTTAAATAACCAACAATTTATATTATTTCATCACTTCAGAGGAGCGCACTCCTACAAAAGTATCATTTTAACCATGTTAAAACAATTTGTTAAAAACCATTGCGAAGTATATTACAGATTCTTAGTAGTAACTCAAGCAAGGTAAATCTAAATTGAGAACACATAGCTTACTTTGAGTACATAAATGATCTTAACTCGAAAATTCCGTAGTTATCTATTACTTCCGTTTTTATGAGTCAACATTATTATAAGGGTAATTATTTAAATAAAGAATAATCGGACCAGTTAAGCCAAATTGATAGAAAAAAACTAAGCTGATAATAAGCTCATTCCGGTTTTGACAACATAACGTTACTAACACCAGTTAAAAGCTATATCAATTAACGTTTATTTGAACATAAGTTTCAAGGTAAATAATTCCTATGACAATTCCTAGGTTTCGTTTCAGACCAAGGAACCAAATTTGACTATCACCAGTTTGTCCCATACATGCGATAACAAGCAAAATTTAAAAGAAAAACATGACTGTACTTTCTTTAATGTGAACAATATCTGAACTCAACAGACCAACGGTCTCTTTCACTTGCGATTTACAATTTACAATTACATTCCGAATACACAATATACCTAGTGACAAAACCGTGCGAGAAGAAAACAAATGGTGGCGAAAAATACACTGAATGGTGGAAAAAATGTTATCAAGGGCTTATAATTTGATACACCAGACGCGCGTATTGTTTTCATAAGACTCATCAGGGACGCTCGGATCAAATTGTTGTAAAGCCAAACAAATTCAAAGTTGAAGATCATTGAGGAACCGAAATTCCAAAACGGTGTGCCAAATACGGCTACGGTAATTTATGCCTGGAATAAGAAATCCTTAGTATTTCGAAAAATTCATACTTTTGAAGATTGGAAGTTTCTAAAAATGACCATATAATTGATATTCATGTGAGCACCGAAATGCTGACTACTGGGCTAGTGATACCCTCGAGGAAAGACCTAATATAAAATGAATGACCAGAGAACAAATTAATGCCTTTCCATCTTTTAATTCATTTTATCAAAATGCATTTTTTCTGGTTTAAAATTACCGATGTTTTCGATTTTTTTTGGTTTTCCTGTTCGTCAAATTCGTATTTGATATTGACTGAAAATCTACATTTCATATCAGCTTTACGTTCACCACTAAGATTTGGTTGACCAAAACGACTCGTCTCAACTCAATAGCTACTCGTTTTCGCGGTTTAAGCTACTTGAATTGTCCAATCTGTGATTTCAATGAGTGTTCCTTATTACGGAATGTGATATTTTGACTGAGTGTGGATTCAAATGGCAATAATGCAGCATAAACGCAGATAATTAATATGTCGACGTACCCGCTTGCGTACCCAATCACTCAACTCTTTAAAATCATGCTATTCCTGCGAACTAATCGTAACCTGGATTTGTGTCTCGTAGTCGATGTATGAGATTTCAACTCTTGGCTAAATTACAATAATATTTTGTTATTGATGATATCAATAAATAGTTACTTGGAGTAGGTGCAATATCTAAATATTCTTTTATTCAAGTCAATTCCCTTTTTTACTTCTTTTTCGAGATCAAGCATTTTTTATGAGGTCAAACATTATATCAAACCATATTTGCTTTATCGTTTCAGTTTCAATTAACTCTCAATTCATCTTTGACTTTTCAGGTTATTTATACATCTTTGATTTAAAAAAAAATAAGGGCACTAACTCTTATGTATTTGAGATGAACCAGGGTTGCTTCAGACTAAATAACAAAATATTTAATCTCAAAAACATAAATGGTCAACATTTGAAATTAAAAGAACCTTAGTATTAACAATTATGAGTATCACCAAAATACGCTTTAATGAAAATACAAGAGAGTTATAAATCCCCTACATGCTCAATCACATTTAAGATGTACGATCTCACCAGATCGCTGCGGTCAATTAAAAAGTAGAATTCTCGAGTAAAAAGGTTACCTTCAAGTGCCAGGGCAGCTTCCCAAGTAAGGCTGTATGGAACAGATATATTTCCACTTCCATAGCGAATTTCGAAAACAACGGATGGCAACAAAGAATATCAGTTGACAGTGACTTTGAAATTTTCCGTACAATTCACAAACACATTGTACCACACAGAGCTTGGGTTATTTTTAAAAATAATCCTTACTTCAGAGAAGGAGCTAAATATATTGTTGACCTATGTTTCGTCATCCGACCAGAAGAGTCGCCTTTCTTATGTGATAAATGTGGACAGTTTTTCTATAACGTTATTGAACATATCATGTGTATGTGCGATTGTCTATCATACTTAAGAGCGAAGCTTTGGGAGGACTTAATAAGTATTAATCCGATTGTGTTCAGTGTGTATCTAGGCAATCTAACATCATCCACATTCACAGCAACACTTTTGTCATGTTATACGAAATATAATCTGGATAATGATAACAGTATTTATTTCTCAAAAACGTGTATTACACATGTTCAACGAATGTGCAGCGTCTATTATAACAGTTAACTTACCTTCAGAAATATTATCATTTACTTTAAAGTGACATTCAACTGATTCAATCACTCTAATTAATATGTGACATTTAAATCATACAACCACTCTAATGTCTCGATCAATATGTAAATAATATTATTGTACAAGCATTGTTTAATACATGCAAAATCTTCGATAAGAAGGAAATAAAGTTAATATATATCTAGTACACTGAGCATGGTCGCTAGGATGTAGCATACTAGAACAAATAAGTGTGTGTGTCCCATTAATAGCATGCTAAGATAATGAGAAAATATGTGTTTTGTATTATTGGTATTTTTAGGAACAAGCAACATCTAAAAAGTAAAATCACAAAAATACTGTACTCCGTAGAAAATTCGAAAAGGAAAGTTCCTAATCAAATGGCTGAATTAAAGCTCAAACACATCAAACGAATGCATAACAACTGTCATATTTCTGACTTGGTACAGGCGTTTCCTATGTAGAAAATGGTGAATTAATCTTGGTTTTGAAGATAGCTATATGACAGTGGCAACAAATTATATTATATTGACAACGATGTGTGATCAAAACAAACAGAAATAATAGGTAAAAATGTTAAAAATAGGGGTACAGCAGTCAACATTGTGTTATAATCTTAATCCCTATAAAACAAACAAATATGTCTTACTTTGAACGACAAAATTATTTTATATCTACCTGTGTGACATTTAAATGCTGATCAATTAATGAACGTCAAACGAGCGATTCTACGTCAGAGTTAATGATAACCTAACATGTGCCTGTCAGTGTCAGTGGAAGGATTTGGTCCCAGTACTTAAAATATTTCAATCCTTTATACCTCACGACTTATACATCCCGTCATTTTGTATTCTTTTCTTTCATTTTTGCTATTATGCTTTGTTTATGCGCCTTTTGGTGTTTCTTGATTACAATGGTATTGTGTTTATACCTCTCGTAATTAATTTATGACAATTTTTATATTTTTTTTTTTTTTTATTTCTGCTGAAATGTGCTTTGCGTGCCTTTTTATATCTCTTTTTTTTTTTTGGCTCTGTACTCAAACATCCCGTCATTGTGGTATTTTTAAATGGTAAATGTTTGTGTGTATATATACGTTTATTTTTGTAGTAATTAAGATAAAAACGCAATGTTTACTGCTGTTCCCCTATTTTTGACATTTTCACTTAGTGTGTTTGTTTGTTTTGGTCACGCATCAATGTCAATATAATGGAATTTGATGCTGCTGTCAAGTGAGAGGTTTAGTAAGCGTTAAAAACATGTCTAATCCACCATTTTCTACATATGAACATGTCTGTACCAAGTCAGAAATATGACAGTTGTTATTCATTCGTTTCATGTTTTTTGAGCTTTTGTTTTGCCATTTGGACTTTCCGTTTTGAATTTTCCTCGAACAATGTCGAAGTTCAGTATTTTTGTGATTTTATTTCTTATGTAAAAAAAGAAGCATACAATGGCATATAGACCAAACATATTAGCAAACAATTGAAGACAACAATAAATTAATTTACCATAGGACAATAACACAATGACGGGATGTATGAGTAGAGAGCAACGACTTATATGTATCAAAGAAACATTAAAGGCATATAGACAAAGCACATAAGCGAAAAATGAAAGACAACAATACAAAAATGTTTTACAATAGCACAATAAACTTTCCCATTCTCTTCCAAATTTCATGCTTTATTCTCCCTTTATAACATTCATGTTTTAAGTGTGCATTGTGTTTTAATTTTTCCTTATTATATCAAAGGACAGTCTATGAAGACAAGAGCTTTGATTGATTACATGTAATCCATGTTGTCTGCAACATTTGAAGTTATTAAAAGTCAGTTCGATATTTTGAAATTTTCAAAGGCAATAACTCCTATCAGAAATAAATGAATATCAGAAATATTAATGCACAAGTTGCAGACTAGAATATTGAGTCACCCGAATCAAAAATATCTTATACATATTATACATACCAACACGAGGAAACAGTAATTCCCATTGAGCTCTGTTGATAATACGTTTATTTTTTAAGTCAATCAGCTTCCCAGCTTCCTTTTTAATTGTAGCATCTAAGCAGACAGGAGAAAACTCTTTGTCAAATAAAACTCGTACAGCTCTTGAAGAAATTCCAGTCATCAATAAATGCATTCTTAAATAGTTCTCTTCTTCCTCTGAAACATGTGATATTTTGGCAGTTGACATTTTGTTGATTTATTTTTTCTAGATCTAAAAGCTGTTATAATTGTCTACCTTATTTCATGTGAAGGCAGCCAATAACGAATGTTAAGGATCCTTTGGTATAATCATAGTCTAGCATTCTTCTCTTGCATGCGTTTGCTACCTGGTTTTGTTGATATTTTCGAGGAATTATCCTTAATATTTCCGAAAACTTTGAATTATTTTACCTGTTGTCCAATTGTTCAAATGTTTACTTGTTCACATGAGTATCTTTTCCGTTGTAATTAAGTATTTCCTGAATCAATGAATAAGGTCTTGAACCAAATTCACGCAGGCTTACATGTTAAAACATTGTGCCTGATAGTTCCAATGGAAATTATTTCTCAGAATTGTTTTATCTGCTCTTTTGCTAATCCAGTTAAAATGAGTTTCAAAGTCGACTTCTTACTTATTGGTACTGCTATTTAGAATTATCTCACATGCTACTTTGTAATTCCACGAAAAACTGTAAATTAAAAAGATAATGTTAAAGATTGACACGTATACAAAAGAAGATATAGTATGGTTGCCAGTGGATGTCGTTTGTTTATGTGTTACATATTTGTTTTTCGTGAATTTTTTTGTACATAAATAAGGCCGTTAGTTTCTCGTTTGAATCGTTTAACATTGTCATTTCGAAGCCTTTTATAGCTGACTTTGCGGTATGGGCTTTACTCATTGTTGAAGGCCGTACGATGACCTATAGTCGTTAATTTCTGTGTCAGTTTGGTCTCTTGTGGAGCGTGGTCTCATTGGCAATCATACCACATCTTCTTTTTTATATTGACAACTCTCCACAAGAAACCAAAATGACACAGAAATTAACAACTAAAGGTCACCGTACGGCCTTCAACAATGAGCAAAGCCCATACTATGTATTTATAAAAGCTTAAAGATTTGTATCATGAAACACAGAGCAAAATAAAACTCATCAATGAGACGAACAAATGCAATAGCACACATATATAATGTAATAGATTGGTCAATTTCAAATTTTAGTTGAGACAATATTTGGTCATATTTTACACTAAATCTATAGACTTGACAAAATATAGTTGACATCTAAGTAAGGATTTCTGAGACCATAATCATGAGAGGAAAATAAAAAGTAAGCTGACTGACACCATGAAATGAAATCTAGATCATGGGACCCTGGTTGTGGAATATTTATATACTTGTAACGAATCCTCAGGCTAAAGAAAATAAATGTGTTACTCGAGGTTATTGGAAATATCAATAATCATATTAAGATTCAAATCACAGATATTGCATACAGGAACTACTCAGTCAAAATTTTCTATAAATTTGTTTAGAAAAGATCATGAAGCTATGATAGCTGCCATGTGACCTTTAAAATGAAAAACAAATGATTGTTTTGAGTTATGAGGAAGAACAACTCAAATCGAGACTATTTCTGGAATTCATTCATACCTTTTTGAATATTCAAATTATCAGTCAAATTGTTTTTTACATTAAGCACTAATTGTTCATCTTTAATTTGATTCTTTATTTATCGGCGCTAGAATTAGTGGTTTTACATCTTGAAAAGTAGTCTATTCAAAGTATTTTGCAAATAATTTCGCTCTGTTAGGAACCGTCTTACACTTGCAGTGAGGTGAGATTTATTTTTCTCCTTAACAAAGGCATCAATATGACTTTGAAATGAAAAATAGTTAATGAAGCGCTGTTCCTTTTTGACGTGCATGTACTGACATTTTGTCATTAATGGATACCCACAATCCATTGTTTCTCCTAAATAAGTGTTACCGACAACCTCAAAAATCTATTGACCACAATAATAAGAACGAACTAGAGGTTACTGTCATCTACTTTTGGTAGTATGCTGATTTCAACATTGTGCAATTCTCTTTAACTTGATGTTCGAACTTTTTTGCCTTTTTAACTTTTTTGATTCGTGCGTCCCTTATGAGATTGTTGTTGTACGAAATGTTTCAAGTATCTTTAATCAGTTTAGTAATCCTCAAAAACACTACCAAAGTTTTGATTATTCCATTATTTTATTACAAAGTCAATACAAGTTAATAATAATAATGTTACTTCAGTCTAAATTAATGTCATAATAATAAACTCATCATTTATACCAGGATTAAAATTTCATATTTGAACTATATAGCTAGACGTACGTTTCGTCTACAACAGACATCAGTAACGCTAATAATAAGGTTCTAAGGATGATTTAGGGGTGAAATTTATAAGTAGTACTAAAACAAATCATCTCTCTAAAGTATGGGAATAAATTGTAATAAAATTAAATTTGATTGATATGTTCGTAATTAAAGGTCCTAAACAAGCTATAATATTAGTAGATATCAACTTACTGAATACATTAAAAATATATCCAGACTATCAACAACCCATAACCGAAAGCTCGTTCAATACAAAATTCTACTCGGGACAATAGTCCCCAATATTCATGCAATAACCCTTTTTAGTATAGCAATATAATATTTAAAGTAAAAATTGGTTTAAACTAAGATTTTGTGGTTGATGACGTCATGAATTTTGAAGATTTATATTGCACTAGTGTAATATTGGAATATATTGCACGCTAACTTTTGTTTACTTTCTGTCGGAAATATAATATTGCTATTGCATGAATATTGGGGAATATTGTCCCGAGTAGAATTTTATATTGCACGAGCTTGCGAGTGCAATATATGTTCTATGAGGGACAATATTCCCCAATATTCATGCAATAACCCTTTTATTGTATAGCAATATAATATATGAAAGTAAAAATTGGTTTAAACTAAGATTTTGTCGTTAATGACGTCATGAATTTTGAAGATTAATTGCACTAGTGCAATATTAGAATTTATTGCACGCTAACTTTTGGTTACGTTCTGTGGGAAATATTATATTGCTATACAATAAACAAATTTATTAGATTCTATCTTCCATTTATATTCATCGAAATAAAATGAATCACCTCTGACATTAGTTTATAAACTAATGATTTGAAACAAACATGAAATTATGGAAGTATCGGTTCATTCCAATACATTTCGTATAACTGAAATTTAATTCTCTCTGGAGCTTTGAAAAGACCGTATTTACTTAGTTAAAATTTATATGAATGAAATTAACGAAAAGCTTCAGCAAATTTAAACACAAAATATTTCATAACATTCTGATCAGAAACCCTCATAGACACAGGCACTTGTTTTCTATCCATGGGAAGATCTACTATCCCTATATATTACTTCTATTTATATGGATAGTCGACCTTCCTATGGATAGAAACAAGTGCCTGTGCTCATAGACCCTTTCGGAGACCTGCTTTATAAAATATTTGAAACCTAAGTTTTGCGAATTTACATTGAAAATTTGAAACGTAAAACCTATTAAAATCTACGTACCTCCTTATTTAACAAACCCACTCAGTTCTGTTTATGGCAACCACTATATTTCGCAACATGTTTAAATACGCAGAGTTAATCACCCGTTTATATCGGCTCAATGTCAAAGTTGAATTCTATTGTGGCGAATAACCTGTAAATAGGATATTTATTCCCCATAAATTTACCTTTAAACAGCTATTTAAATTCTATATATAGAAAGAAGTCATGGATACGACATGAACAGAACATTGATTACTTCTAAATTCTGAACTGTGTAAATAATTTTACATTTTAACCTCATTGCCCTGTAAATATTTATCGATCCTATATCTTCGTATTTTTTATTATAAAATTAGAATTCAACAACAACGCAATACATGTAACAGTTGTTTACACCTTCAATTATACTCTTGAACACAGACAAACCTGTGCAATTGGAAAAGTTTTAAGGTGTATTATCAATTAAACATAACAGTTCAGTGTATTGTGGGCTATTTAAAATCGTTTTGATTAGAGGCGTACAAATAAAATAACTAGAACCCTCGAGATCTCCTTCACTGAAAATAAAACCTACAAAAAATAACCCACAATGGAAGCTAACGGGTATCTTAAAATCATAATATTGGAAACCCCACCCCAAGCCGCTGCATGATTGTTGGTATGCAGCAAATGGAAGATTCAATATTTAAATTTAAATCACTTTTTTGTCGTAAAAGAAAATTAACAAAATTACCAAACTCCAAGGACAAGTCAGAACAGAAAGTCCTTTATCAAATGAAAAAAAAAGCTCAAACACATCAACCGAATGTAAAACAACTGTCATATTTCTGACTTGGTACAGGCGAGTCCTTTTGAAAAAAGGATGAATTAAACCTGGTTTTGTAGCTACCTTAACCGCTCACTTGTATGACAGTCGCATAATTCGACTATATTAACAACAATGTGTGAGCAAAACAGACAGACATACCTGTTAAGAAGTTTGTTAGTGCATGTAGAAAACTTATTTTAAATGTTGTTTACCGAGCCTGGAAATTTAGAGGCGATCTAGATAATCTGAGATCAATCCTTCAAATAAAAATTATTCTAAAAGGTTTTAACAATTAAACATTATAGTTATATCTTTTAATATTGTGTTGTTTTTGTATTGATATGAATATTGTTATCAATAGATTAGAATCAAACTAAATAATATTTTAATATCTATATACACATGCTTGCCTGTACAATCCGTCGATACCTGTATCTCGGAATTGTACTTTGTCATGTTTTTCCTTGATTGTTTTAAAATGACTTTTAACACTAAATCCATTGGATTTTGGCTGTGTACTGATTGATATTTAAATCTTAGATCCACTATTATCTTAATAACTTGTTATTGGCTTTGCACTTGGTGTTAGTAAATACGGGTAATATAAAATCTGTAGTTATGTCTTTTTGTTGTTGGGATGTATATGTACCCTGCTACGTCCACTGTGTGTTTTTGCAAGATGCATTTCTGCTTTTTATATATTACGAGTTCAGATCATTTCAATTGATTTTATAGTCATTTCTTATGTTGTACTTCGACACCGCTGTCCAAGGTTATGGGAGATTTAGTGTGCCTTCACGCAATTTTAACCCCGCCACATTCCGTATGTGCATGTTATAAGTCAGGAGACCGTATTTCATTGGTTTGCTTTTGTTTCTGTATATCATATTTGGTTTACATACATAAATCTATCCGTTATTTATCTAGTTGGAGCGTTTTACATTTGTCATTTATAGATGATTATGCAATGATTTTACTCATTGTTAAAGGCCATACGGTGACCAATGGATGTCACTTCAGAGACTCGTCTTGCTCAAATCAGAGTAGATGTTTTAGCATGAAAGTATTAATCATATCCTTCCCTTGACAGAATACTTTTGTTTCAAATTGTGTCAAGTTGGTTGATTGGCAGGAAAAAAAACTTGATAGAAGATACCAAAAGGATAAGAGAAGATTTAAAAAGAAAATTCGTTTAACTTACGACGGTGTCGACAGGAACCACGTAATGGCAATAGATGATTAAAAAAAGGGTCAGTTTAACTAATCAAAACCATCAAAACATCAAAGTTTTCAATTTAGGCGAATAGAATATACATTTTAATTTCAAGCATAGATGAAATGATATTAAATAATACTAAACAGGAAAACGAGCATTAAAAGGTACTAACCAGCTGGAGTTACTTTGGTCAATATCAAACTCGTTATAAAACTTCAATGAGTATTTAAGAGGTAAATGTGTCAGTATTTCATACCATCTTTATGAATGACATGGAATGCTAATATATGTGATTGATATGTTCCTAATTAAATGTCCTCTACAGTATGTACAAACAAGATTTCAAAGCTCTTAGTAAATATCACCATATTGTTCACCTTAAAAATCAAATATATCCAATCCATAAACAGATAAATATGATAAACAAACTTACCAATTACAATAGAAATTTCCTTTCTTCTCCTCATAAGATCGAAAGCAAAATAAATCATTTCTAAAATATTAAAAAGGGTTACTTCAACATTTTTATTTCGATACTTAATTAGGGTAGTATCCGTTTTGGGTGTCATTCCAGTACTTTTCGTTTGACAAAACGTTAAACAAAGAGACAGCATTTTTTTTTCTGTCCAGAGTACTGTATCAAACTCTGTCTTCTACATTTACTTAATCTTAAATCAAAGCGCATGAAGTATTAATAAACATAAACAATACCATTGATTTTTTTCTTCATTTTGCATAAAATTCTCAAGTTTCCGTATTCACCCCTGCTGAGACCTTTCTTATAAAATATTTGATAATAAAATTGAGAAAGGAAATGGTGAATATGTCAAAGCGACAACCACCCGACCATAGAGCAAACAACAGCCGAAGGCAACCAATGGGTCTTCAATGTAGCGAGAATTCCCGCACCCGTAGGTGTCCTTCAGCTGGCCCCTAAAATATGCATAATAGTACAGTGATAATGGACGTCATACTAAACTCCGAATTATACACAAGAAACTAAAATTTAAAATCATACAAGACTAACAAAGGCCAGAGGCTCCTGACTTGGGACAGGGGCAAAATTGCGGCGGGGTTAAACATGTTTATGAGATCTCAACCCTCCCCCTATACCTCTAGCCAATGTAGAAAAGTAAAAGAATAACAATACGCACATTAAAATTCAGTTCAAGAGAAGTCCGAGTCCGATGTCAAAAGATGTAACAAAAGAAAATAAATAAAATGACAATAATACATAAATAACAACAGACTACTAGCAGTTAACTGACATGCCAGCTCCAGACCTCAATTAAACTGATAGAAAGATTATGTCTTCATCATATGAATATCAGGTACAATCCCTCCCTTTAGGGGTTTAGTATCATACTATCATAAAATATATGAGAAGAACATAACCCGTGTCATGCCAACAACTGTTTTTTTAGAAATAAATGTGTTTAGTTCTGATGGAGACCCTATCAGTGAATCAATGTTAAAGCCAAAATATGCAATCTTTAATGACCTGACAACAGTATCGTAACTATATCCCCTTTTAATAAGTCTATTTAAAGGTTTTGTTAGTTTCTGAGGAGAATACTGACATTTTTGTGCTTTATAAAGAATATTTCCATAAAATTTTGGATGTGAAATACCTGAACGTATAAGATGTCTGCATGTTGAGCTATATTTACGAATTATTTCCTTATACCGGTGATAAAATTTAGTAAATGTTTTGACCAGTTTGTGATATCGAAAACCCTGGTGTAATAATTTTTCAGTAATACATAAATTTCTCTCGTTAAAATCTAATACATTGTTACATACACGAGCGAATCGTACAAGTTGAGATATGTAAACACCATAAGATGGTGACAAGGGAACGTCACCATCTAAAAATGGATAATTAACAATAGGAAATGAAAAATCATCTCTTTTATCATAAATTTTTGTATTAAGCTTCCCGTTTATGATATAGATATCAAGATCGAGGAAAGGGCAGTGGTCATTATTATCATTAGCTTTATTTAAAGTAAGTTCTACAGGATAAATTTCTTTAGTATACATACTGAAGTCGTCATTATTTAGAGCCAATATATCATCCAAATATCTAAAAGTATTGTTAAATTTTTGTATCAAATGTTGTTTTGATGGGTCTTTGCTAATTTTAGTCATAAATTGTAACTCATAACAATACAAAAACAGGTCCGCAATAAGTGGTGCACAGTTAGTCCCCATTGGAATTCCAATAACTTGACGATATAAGGAATCTTCAAAACGAACAAAAATGTTATCAAGTAAAAATTCAAGTGCATAAATAGTATCAAAGCATGTCCAATTGACATAGTTCTTTTGTTTATTGCTACTAAAAAATGATCTAAAAGAGTTTGAACATATGTACTCGCATTCCGACTTTTTAAATGCCCAGTTAATTAGGGATGTGAATTTTTTCTTAATAAGAATATGAGGCAAAGTGGTATATAGGGTAGAAAAATCAAAACTTTGAACAGATTCAAAATCACCAATATATGCATGCAATTTATCAAGTACTTCCAACGAGTTTTTGACACTCCAGAAGTAATTAATTCCACTATTTTCAAAGGCCTTATTTGAACAATTTATTATCAGGTTTTTTATTGTACCAAGTGTACTAGTAAGTAAAACAGACAATTTAGTAGTTGAACAATGGCTAGAAGATGAAATAAATCTATATTTGTAAGGTTTTTTGTGCAGCTTCGGAAGCCAGTACATAGTTGGGACTTTCATTGTGTTTGGTTCTGCTTGTAAAGAAGTAGCTAAAAGTTTATGTTTGTTACAGATGTCGTTTTCTGAAAATGAAGTCAGTTGGAATGTTGGTGAATTCGTGATTTCCTTTTGCAGAACCTCTATATAAAATTTACGTCAAACAATAATGATATTATTAGCAGCTTTATCAGCCGGGACAAAAACAAATTCCTTGGCTAGTTCTGTTAGTTTATTTTTGATACGCGAAATAGGGTTTTTATAGTTTTTGTTGAGGGTAAAATGTTCTTTAAAATGTTGTATTCGAATATCAACTATCTTCATTACTGAATTAAAAAAAGAGTCCAAAGATTTTTTGTCAGCTTTTTCCCGTTTTACCCATTTCAAACAGTAGGCACGGAGTGAGTCGTTGATGATATTACGACACTCATTCCAGTTAATAGTTGACGGGGGACGATATTTAGGTCCTTTACTGAGAAATGATTTGAACTCTCGGTCGCGAACGATGTTAAGGTCTCCTGTTATAACATGGGAAATTGGTACATAGGTGTATTCTGAATTACTGCAATTACACGACATAGGTGTATTTTCAGTGATATTTACATCTTTACACAATTGGCTATAATTAAACACATATTTTCGGGTAGATTTCTTGTAAATATAACAAATGAGAGGGAGTTCAGTATTATCAAAATATCCAGGAATTTGGTCTTTAACAGAATGGTCGTTAAAAATACCGGCAATATTTACAAAATCAAAACCTTTATTGACATACTTTATTTTAATAAAATGTTTTTTATGATCTTCAGGGCGATCAATTTTTGGAAACAGTTTAGAATAACAATATGCCATTATAATTTGGACAATTTCATACTTAGGACTGTAATATGAAATTGTGTTGCAGTCCTCTAAAATTTTATTTAATTTATTTATAGGTAAAGAACAAAGCTTGGTTAACAGATAATGTCTGCCGTTGTTTTTTGAAATGGAAATTAGGTCCGAAATATTTGTATGGTTGGTCCGAAATTTTCTTTGATTGCGATTTTTTCTGCGTCCATGAGAACGATTTTTACGAACAGTTTGAGAAACTATATCCAAAATGTTAACAGAATCGATTCTTGATATATTGCCAATTCCCATGATATTATCATTAAGACCGAGAGGGTAGACTGTCTGTAATTTTTTAATCCAATTTAATTCATTTATTTTTCGTGATCGTACAAACTTGGAATGAGATTCACCAGGCTGCTTATTTACTACTTCTAAAGGTTGAACTGTTAAAATAAGAATGGTCAATGCCCTACCCCCTATCCACCAGAAACAAAGGGGGAAAAACTCTATTTATAAATGATGGTCATCGCAATACATTAAATAATGATCAAAACATGTATCCAATAGTAAGCTGTAAGTAAAAGGACTTGAACAAATGCGGAACAATTTAAAAAACAGCTGGGAATATGCTAAAACTGAGTAAAATAATGGACAAAAAGACAAATACTGCAGACAGCTACTAAAGTAATTTGATTTCAATACATCTCCCGAGTCCAAGCTAATGACAAGCAATGGGTGATAGGTCCACTGAGTATTAATAATAAATATTCTAAAATACACAAAATCTGGAAAACATTTTTTTAATGATAACAAAGGTTTACAAGAAAAAAAAAGTGTAATGTTAAACAAACAAGTCCAGAACATCATCAATAGCCAACTTGAATCCAGTATAATCACCATCATCATCTAGGAAAGCATCTCTGATTTTTCTAACAACACAGGATGGAATAACTACTCTATTGCCCTTTCCCAGTCTCTCACCTTTCAGCATCAAACACAGTGTTCTCCCCAGGCCCTTAAAGGACCACGGGCCCGCGATGTATAATTTTCTGCCGCGGTGGTATCGTTCTTGCCGCGATGTATAATTTTTTTCCGTGGTGCTAAAGTTTTCGGTAAAAAAATCGTATTATCCAAAAATCCTGGGGAGAACACTGCAACATACAAATTGTCTGTAGGCAACTAACCGTGACTGTCTGAAATAGGATAAATACATATACAATGACTAATTTCTGTGAGATTTTACAGTTTGATATATAATGTGCATGGTAGACACACAAATGTTGGGTCAACCTTTAAACTTCACTTGTCTTATGGGATATTCTACTTGTCAATGAGACCTGGTACATGTATATACCAGCATGTTGGGTTTTTTTGTTTATAGTTGCAGGTTTCTGGTTAGTGTCTCATTGATATAAATATCGGCCTCTCATTTTTTTCAAATTAATTTTATACATGTAAATATAAATTTGTCAAATATTAATCCCTTCAGCATGTTTCAATATATTATGCTCTGTGTAAAATATTCTGCAAGTATCAAAAAGGCTAAGAAGAAAAACTTTTTCTTTGTGAAAAATGTCCAATGTTCCAAGATTGTTATAACGCTTATTCCCCCCCCCCCCCCCCACACACACACTCTTTTTTCCATACCAAAAGAACGACAATGATATCAGATAATATTATATGAAACGGCAAAACGGCATTTTCTGGTAGTTAAAAAAATCACCTACGGTAAAGTCCCAATGGTTCCTTCTCCCATTTTTTCGCATATTTAAAGTAATTACCTTGAGTTTAGCTGGTCAGGTGCACGACCACGTTGCCTCTTAAACATCATCATCTGTATAAATGACAGTGCCAATACATCGGGGTTTAAAATAAGATTGTCAAAACTCTCAATCTGCGTAATGCACTGATGGTCCTCTAAATTTGGATAAACAAACTCTGCATGTCTGCAACATACACATTCCTCTGGGGACGGCATTTGCTGGCAATTTCCACAGTCACACCATTCTTCCAGAGTCGGGAATGCCTGCTGTGATGTTGGCTCGGCTACGGAATTAGTGTTCATTTCCTCGACAGAATATTCTGGTTCAAAATTATACGGAACCAAGCCCATTTTATCTTCTCTATCCATGATTAATCGGTGAATGTTTTTGTTTTGCTCTGATGGTATTACGTAATCGAACGTTGGAATCCAAATAGACGGGGTGACGTCACTAATAAAAACAAAATGGTTTCTGCCATGTCGGCGGGAAATTTAAAATGGGTAAAATATTAATATCATTTTTACAGGTTTCTGACATTATTTCAAAGAGATAAGACGCTTTTTTACTATACAAATATAAAATAGATTCTTAACACAATTACATTTCAAGTGGGTTTCCTTCCCCTTTAATAGGATGACTGTGCTTCTTAAGATGTTGATAAATGATACTTTTGAATTTATTGGGTCTTTTAAAACGATACAGGTGTTCTTGCGTGCGTTTAGATAAATATCGCCCAGTTTCACCTACGTACTGAATACCGCATCCCGGTTTGTTTCATGTGAGTAAATAAATAATACTGTTTGTTTTTCAAGTAATATCAGTTTCAAAATTTAGAGAAAATGTGCGACCATTAAATGTGGACCTTACTGTATTGTTGGTGGAAAGACGGGGACACGTAAGTCATTTTTTGGCATGACACTTATCGATAGAAGGGTAACCACGATTTTTATTGTTAAAAACGTTACCGATGGTAGTATTTTTAGATAAGCGATTCTGAAGATTGAGACGTGTAGATACCCTTTGAACGAGTTTAGTATTTAATATTTTTCCATTTTACTTTAGTTTTCACAGTAAAATTGAAATGGGTTTTGTTAACCTATTTAATATACATATATATACCTCCTTACTTTATATATCCATGCTGTTTATATGGCAACCATTATTACGTTTACACTGCTTTTCCAAAATGGTGGCCTACTCGTAATTGATCAAACTCCATACAGCGTTATCGTTCGGGTCATTCTTCCCTTTCTCTACAAACACTGCCATCGGCCCTTCGGATGCTTTCGGTTATTTGCTGCGGATTAGACTGGAACTACTTTTTCCCAAACTCCGAAACAGTGGTGACATCTGGCTACGCTTCTTTACACCACTGCCATCAGCCCTTTTCAAAATCACAAGATTCTTGTGGTTGCGCTTGATTATCAACGAAATGATTCAAGATATTCATAGAATTGTCATTTTTATTAAACAATAAAAAAATGCATAATAATTTTGTTAACAATGCGATATATAGCAATGAATTAAAGCGAATTGTTTGGAACTCTTTTTTTGGGGTGTAGTGACTCAAATCGCACTACTTCATTATTCCCGGTACAAATGGATGACAAAATTAAGGAGGTGTGTCTGGAAATCTACCCAGATTTATCAATGAAAGGAGAACAGGTGGCTGGAATTGCAGCTATATTAAATAACAAAGATGTTGTAGTTAACCTTCCTGTTGGTTTCGGGAAGAGTGTTATTTTCCATGCTCTTCCAGGTAAGTGTCAACGTGAAAAACTGAGACGTCTTTATTAAAGAATCAAAATTATTTGATCTGAACGATCTCAGGATATAAACTTATACTAGAAGTTCTGTGATACTTTGTGTCCTTCTATCCACCTTGTAACATTTACATTCCAGTACAAGTACAATTATAGCTTTCCGAGAAAATATAGCCGTCTTTCCACTGATAATAGTGGAAACACGGGGGGGGGTCTCTTCCTATATAAAGGTATATACATATGTGCCGCTGGAATGGGTCCCTTTTTTGATCCGTCAAATATATCAATGGGGTGCAATTTTACCGAGGAAATATATCAATAGGTAGTAATTGACCGATTGTGATATATCAATGGGTGATAAATATATGAATGGGTTATGAATAATTAAAATGTCTTTGAATCAGATTTGAACTCTATAGTATAGTCACAATTAAAAACCGCAAAAAAAACTTTTATGATGAGAAAAAGAATTGTTTTGACAAGCAAAGCTTTACAACCATGTTTGAAGGATCAGTATCATCGATAAGAACCTTATTTGACACACAACATCAAACATATTAAAAGGCTTATTAAAGTGTGTGATAAAATTTAAAGTATGCAAGGTTAATTTCTGAATGAATTTATCTATGCAGCGAGAACACTTTCCACTCACGGGGGGGTCTCAACATGGGATTTTGGGTACAGGTGTGCAGCTGGGATTTTAAAAACACCCCCATTCATATATTGAATAATTGTGAAATCCCTACCTATACATATATTTCACAGCGAAATCATAACCCATTCATATATTTATCACCCATTGATATATCACAATCGGTCAATTACTACCTATTGATATATTTCCTCGGTAAAATTGCACCCCATTGATATATTTGACGGATCAAAAAAGGGACCCATTCCAGCGGCACATATGTATATACCTTTATATAGGAAGAGACCCCCCCCCCCCCCGTGTTTCCACTATTATCAGTGGAAAGACGGCTATATTTTCTCGGAAAGCTATAATTGTACTTGTACTGGAATGTAAATGTTACAAGGTGGATAGAAGGACACAAAGTATCACAGAACTTCTAGTATAAGTTTATATCCTGAGATCGTTCAGATCAAATAATTTTGATTCTTTAATAAAGACGTCTCAGTTTTTCACGTTGACACTTACCTGGAAGAGCATGGAAAATAACACTCTTCCCGAAACCAACAGGAAGGTTAACTACAACATCTTTGTTATTTAATATAGCTGCAATTCCAGCCACCTGTTCTCCTTTCATTGATAAATCTGGGTAGATTTCCAGACACACCTCCTTAATTTTGTCATCCATTTGTACCGGGAATAATGAAGTAGTGCGATTTGAGTCACTACACCCCAAAAAAAGAGTTCCAAACAATTCGCTTTAATTCATTGCTATATATCGCATTGTTAACAAAATTATTATGCATTTTTTTATTGTTTAATAAAAATGACAATTCTATGAATATCTTGAATCATTTCGTTGATAATCAAGCGCAACCACAAGAATCTTGTGATTTTGAAAAGGGCTGATGGCAGTGGTGTAAAGAAGCGTAGCCAGATGTCACCACTGTTTCGGAGTTTGGGAAAAAGTAGTTCCAGTCTAATCCGCAGCAAATAACCGAAAGCATCCGAAGGGCCGATGGCAGTGTTTGTAGAGAAAGGGAAGAATGACCCGAACGATAACGCTGTATGGAGTTTGATCAATTACGAGTAGGCCACCATTTTGGAAAAGCAGTGTAAACGTAATAATGGTTGCCATATAAACAGCATGGATATATAAAGTAAGGAGGTATATATATGTATATTAAATAGGTTAACAAAACCCATTTCAATTTTACTGTGAAAACTAAAGTAAAATGGAAAAATATTAAATACTAAACTCGTTCAAAGGGTATCTACACGTCTCAATCTTCAGAATCGCTTATCTAAAAATACTACCATCGGTAACGTTTTTAACAATAAAAATCGTGGTTACCCTTCTATCGATAAGTGTCATGCCAAAAAATGACTTACGTGTCCCCGTCTTTCCACCAACAATACAGTAAGGTCCACATTTAATGGTCGCACATTTTCTCTAAATTTTGAAACTGATATTACTTGAAAAACAAACAGTATTATTTATTTACTCACATGAAACAAACCGGGATGCGGTATTCAGTACGTAGGTGAAACTGGGCGATATTTATCTAAACGCACGCAAGAACACCTGTATCGTTTTAAAAGACCCAATAAATTCAAAAGTATCATTTATCAACATCTTAAGAAGCACAGTCATCCTATTAAAGGGGAAGGAAACCCACTTGAAATGTAATTGTGTTAAGAATCTATTTTATATTTGTATAGTAAAAAAGCGTCTTATCTCTTTGAAATAATGTCAGAAACCTGTAAAAATGATATTAATATTTTACCCATTTTAAATTTCCCGCCGACATGGCAGAAACCATTTTGTTTTTATTAGTGACGTCACCCCGTCTATTTGGATTCCAACGTTCGATTACGTAATACCATCAGAGCAAAACAAAAACATTCACCGATTAATCATGGATAGAGAAGATAAAATGGGCTTGGTTCCGTATAATTTTGAACCAGAATATTCTGTCGAGGAAATGAACACTAATTCCGTAGCCGAGCCAACATCACAGCAGGCATTCCCGACTCTGGAAGAATGGTGTGACTGTGGAAATTGCCAGCAAATGCCGTCCCCAGAGGAATGTGTATGTTGCAGACATGCAGAGTTTGTTTATCCAAATTTAGAGGACCATCAGTGCATTACGCAGATTGAGAGTTTTGACAATCTTATTTTAAACCCCGATGTATTGGCACTGTCATTTATACAGATGATGATGTTTAAGAGGCAACGTGGTCGTGCACCTGACCAGCTAAACTCAAGGTAATTTCTTTAAATATGCGAAAAAATGGGAGAAGGAACCATTGGGACTTTACCGTAGGTGATTTTTTTAACTACCAGAAAATGCCGTTTTGCCGTTTCATATAATATTATCTGATATCATTGTCGTTCTTTTGGTATGGAAAAAAGAGTGTGTGTGTGGGGGGGGGGGGGGGAGAAAATAAGCGTTATAACAATCTTGGAACATTGGACATTTTTCACAAAGAAAAAGTTTTTCTTCTTAGCCTTTTTGATACTTGCAGAATATTTTACACAGAGCATAATATATTGAAACATGCTGAAGGGATTAATATTTGACAAATTTATATTTACATGTATAAAATTAATTTGAAAAAAATGAGAGGCCGATATTTATATCAATGAGACACTAACCAGAAACCTGCAACTATAAACAAAAAAACCCAACATGCTGGTATATACATGTACCAGGTCTCATTGACAAGTAGAATATCCCATAAGACAAGTGAAGTTTAAAGGTTGACCCAACATTTGTGTGTCTACCATGCACATTATATATCAAACTGTAAAATCTCACAGAAATTAGTCATTGTATATGTATTTATCCTATTTCAGACAGTCACGGTTAGTTGCCTACAGACAATTTGTATGTTGCAGTGTTCTCCCCAGGATTTTTGGATAATACGATTTTTTTACCGAAAACTTTAGCACCACGGAAAAAAATTATACATCGCGGCAAGAACGATACCACCGCGGCAGAAAATTATACATCGCGGGCCCGTGGTCCTTTAAGGGCCTGGGGAGAACACTGTGTTTGATGCTGAAAGGTGAGAGACTGGGAAAGGGCAATAGAGTAGTTATTCCATCCTGTGTTGTTAGAAAAATCAGAGATGCTTTCCTAGATGATGATGGTGATTATACTGGATTCAAGTTGGCTATTGATGATGTTCTGGACTTGTTTGTTTAACATTACACTTTTTTTTTCTTGTAAACCTTTGTTATCATTAAAAAAATGTTTTCCAGATTTTGTGTATTTTAGAATATTTATTATTAATACTCAGTGGACCTATCACCCATTGCTTGTCATTAGCTTGGACTCGGGAGATGTATTGAAATCAAATTACTTTAGTAGCTGTCTGCAGTATTTGTCTTTTTGTCCATTATTTTACTCAGTTTTAGCATATTCCCAGCTGTTTTTTAAATTGTTCCGCATTTGTTCAAGTCCTTTTACTTACAGCTTACTATTGGATACATGTTTTGATCATTATTTAATGTATTGCGATGACCATCATTTATAAATAGAGTTTTTCCCCCTTTGTTTCTGGTGGATAGGGGGTAGGGCATTGACCATTCTTATTTTAACAGTTCAACCTTTAGAAGTAGTAAATAAGCAGCCTGGTGAATCTCATTCCAAGTTTGTACGATCACGAAAAATAAATGAATTAAATTGGATTAAAAAATTACAGACAGTCTACCCTCTCGGTCTTAATGATAATATCATGGGAATTGGCAATATATCAAGAATCGATTCTGTTAACATTTTGGATATAGTTTCTCAAACTGTTCGTAAAAATCGTTCTCATGGACGCAGAAAAAATCGCAATCAAAGAAAATTTCGGACCAACCATACAAATATTTCGGACCTAATTTCCATTTCAAAAAACAACGGCAGACATTATCTGTTAACCAAGCTTTGTTCTTTACCTATAAATAAATTAAATAAAATTTTAGAGGACTGCAACACAATTTCATATTACAGTCCTAAGTATGAAATTGTCCAAATTATAATGGCATATTGTTATTCTAAACTGTTTCCAAAAATTGATCGCCCTGAAGATCATAAAAAACATTTTATTAAAATAAAGTATGTCAATAAAGGTTTTGATTTTGTAAATATTGCCGGTATTTTTAACGACCATTCTGTTAAAGACCAAATTCCTGGATATTTTGATAATACTGAACTCCCTCTCATTTGTTATATTTACAAGAAATCTACCCGAAAATATGTGTTTAATTATAGCCAATTGTGTAAAGATGTAAATATCACTGAAAATACACCTATGTCGTGTAATTGCAGTAATTCAGAATACACCTATGTACCAATTTCCCATGTTATAACAGGAGACCTTAACATCGTTCGCGACCGAGAGTTCAAATCATTTCTCAGTAAAGGACCTAAATATCGTCCCCCGTCAACTATTAACTGGAATGAGTGTCGTAATATCATCAACGACTCACTCCGTGCCTACTGTTTGAAATGGGTAAAACGGGGAAAAAGCTGACAAAAAATCTTTGGACTCTTTTTTTAATTCAGTAATAAAGATAGTTGATATTCGAATACAACATTTTAAAGAACATTTTACCCTCAACAAAAACTATAAAAACCCTATTTCGCGTATCAAAAATAAACTAACAGAACTAGCCAAGGAATTTGTTTTTGTCCCGGCTGATAAAGCTGCTAATAATATCATTATTGTTTGACGTAAATTTTATATAGAGGTTCTGCAAAAGGAAATCACGAATTCACCAACATTCCAACTGACTTCATTTTCAGAAAACGACATCTGTAACAAACATAAACTTTTAGCTACTTCTTTACAAGCAGAACCAAACACAAGGAAAGTCCCAACTATGTACTGGCTTCCGAAGCTGCACAAAAAACCTTACAAATATAGATTTATTTCATCTTCTAGCCATTGTTCAACTACTAAATTGTCTGTTTTACTTACTAGTACACTTGGTACAATAAAAAACCTGATAATAAATTGTTCAAATAAGGCCTTTGAAAATAGTGGAATTAATTACTTCTGGAGTGTCAAAAACTCGTTGGAAGTACTTGATAAATTGCATGCATATATTGGTGATTTTGAATCTGTTCAAAGTTTTGATTTTTCTACCCTATATACCACTTTGCCTCATATTCTTATTAAGAAAAAATTCACATCCCTAATTAACTGGGCATTTAAAAAGTCGGAATGCGAGTACATATGTTCAAACTCTTTTAGATCATTTTTTAGTAGCAATAAACAAAAGAACTATGTCAATTGGACATGCTTTGATACTATTTATGCACTTGAATTTTTACTTGATAACATTTTTGTTCGTTTTGAAGATTCCTTATATCGTCAAGTTATTGGAATTCCAATGGGGACTAACTGTGCACCACTTATTGCGGACCTGTTTTTGTATTGTTATGAGTTACAATTTATGACTAAAATTAGCAAAGACCCATCAAAACAACATTTGATACAAAAATTTAACAATACTTTTAGATATTTGGATGATATATTGGCTCTAAATAATGACGACTTCAGTATGTATACTAAAGAAATTTATCCTGTAGAACTTACTTTAAATAAAGCTAATGATAACAATGACCACTGCCCTTTCCTCGATCTTGATATCTATATCATAAACGGGAAGCTTAATACAAAAATTTATGATAAAAGAGATGATTTTTCATTTCCTATTGTTAATTATCCATTTTTAGATGGTGACGTTCCCTTGTCACCATCTTATGGTGTTTATATATCTCAACTTGTACGATTCGCTCGTGTATGTAACAATGTATTAGATTTTAACGAGAGAAATTTATGTATTACTGAAAAATTATTACACCAGGGTTTTCGATATCACAAACTGGTCAAAACATTTACTAAATTTTATCACCGGTATAAGGAAATAATTCGTAAATATAACTCAACATGCAGACATCTTATACGTTCAGGTATTTCACATCCAAAATTTTATGGAAATATTCTTTATAAAGCACAAAAATGTCAGTATTCTCCTCAGAAACTAACAAAACCTTTAAATAGACTTATTAAAAGGGGATATAGTTACGATACTGTTGTCAGGTCATTAAAGATTGCATATTTTGGCTTTAACATTGATTCACTGATAGGGTCTTTGCATCAGAACTAAACACATTTATTTCTAAAAAAACAGTTGTTGGCATGACACGGGTTATGTTCTTCTCATATATTTTATGATAGTATGATACTAAACCCCTAAAGGGAGGGATTGTACCTGATATTCATATGATGAAGACATAATCTTTCTATCAGTTTAATTGAGGTCTGGAGCTGGCATGTCAGTTAACTGCTAGTAGTCTGTTGTTATTTATGTATTATTGTCATTTTATTTATTTTCTTTTGTTACATCTTTTGACATCGGACTCGGACTTCTCTTGAACTGAATTTTAATGTGCGTATTGTTATTCTTTTACTTTTCTACATTGGCTAGAGGTATAGGGGGAGGGTTGAGATCTCATAAACATGTTTAACCCCGCCGCAATTTTGCGCCTGTCCCAAGTCAGGAGCCTCTGGCCTTTGTTAGTCTTGTATGATTTTAAATTTTAGTTTCTTGTGTATAATTCGGAGTTTAGTATGACGTCCATTATCACTGTACTATTATGCATATTTTAGGGGCCAGCTGAAGGACACCTACGGGTGCGGGAATTCTCGCTACATTGAAGACCCATTGGTTGCCTTCGGCTGTTGTTTGCTCTATGGTCGGGTGGTTGTCGCTTTGACATATTCACCATTTCCTTTCTCAATTTTATTATCAAATATTTTATAAGAAAGGTCTCAGCAGGGGTGAATACGGAAACTTGTGGTGTAAAGAAGCGTAGCCAGATGTCACCACTGTTTCGGAGTTTGGTAATTGATAATACGTCTATACCAGTTCAAGGTTAAATTTAAACATTTAAATTACATTGTCAGACTATGTAACAGTCAGTTTTTAAAACTGTTTCGGATCGATAACCTGTAAATATGATATATATATATATGATATAACCGTTAGTGTTTTAAATTTTTATGAGTTCGTCATGAATAGAAAATGCATTTGTTAAAACATGTAAAAGGTATACTGTGTAAAATATATGCTTTTCAAACACATTGCATCGTGTAAAAAAGTCTCACTCTTACATATTTTAAATATAGATTCCATAACTGCAACGATTATGTTAGGATATGTTTCCACTCGAGACAGTTTAATTGAGATGTTTGAGGGGGAGGGATGCCGAGCTTTTTAGAAAAGTAAAATTATACTAAAACCAGAGTTATAGTGGTGGACTCTTCACGGGGGGTTAACTTCCTATTATTGGGTATACGGGGATGTGCCAAAAATATGGGTCATAATTTTGCGAGATTTTATATAAAAATGACCCTCCTTTTTAATGACATCCTATATTAAAATGCATTTACATTTGATAACTGTATATTATTTTGGGGTATGATCTACATATCATATATAAATATGCTATTGAAAATCTTACATTATTAATGGTCAATTATTATATTAAATAAAATCAATTCATTTTTAAATAAGTTCCCAAATGAACCCCGGAAATTTGTCTCCTGATTTGATCTTCAATACCGTTATGAATTATGAGTGATGATGAGTTAGTGCTTATATATAATATAAGCATGGGTCATATTTTAAATATTGTATATAAGTATAGGTCATTCTTTCATAAATATTTATATAACTATAGGTACTGAATTTCAGTGAATGTTATATTAAAATGGGTACGTTTTTTGAGGCAAAAATGGCACACCCCTACCAAAAAAATATCGAAGTTACCGGTGGGACTCTTTCTCTATAATATTGTTCTCTGTTGTTTATTGTAGTCCATAATGTAAATATGTGTGTGTTGCTATAGCATATAACTACTACTTTGCAAATAAAGAATTCATTCATTCAATGATGTGTCCTTCACAATCATTTACAGAAAGTTGTGTTCTTTATTTGTGACGATATCAGGCATTGTCGTTTTTTTTTCATGACGTCACAAATGAAAATGCAACGTGAAAATCTTAATCATTTAATTGGACCAATCATTTGCTGAAAGATAATATATTTTAATAGTGATGAGAAATATTTTTCTCACAACGCTCAGGTTAAGGAAAAATAGCACAAAGAGAAATGTTGATAATAATTTTAAAAATCATCATAAAAATAGAACAAATACAGCCGTTTCTTTTTATTTGTCTTGGTTTATTTTTTAACTTTTACTATTTAGTCCATGTATAAAATTGAGAATGGAAATGGGAAATGTGTCAAAGAGACCTTAGAGCAGACAACAGTCGATGTAGGTAGGTAGGTAGGAACAGTGGCGGATCCAGGGGGGGGGGGGGTTCCGGGGGTGCGCACCCCCCCTTTATTTTTGCCGATCAATGCATTTGTATCGGGACATATGTTTTGCACCCCCCCCCCCCCCTGCACCCCCCCTTTGCCCTGGGTTAGCACCCCCCTTTCGAAAATTCCTGCATCCGCCCCTGGGTAGGAATATCCCTCCGTTAACGAGAAAGACAAATGGAATTCGTGTACACTCCCTATCACTAAAACGGGAGATGTGTCAGTTGTCATTAACCTATAAACAACGCACCACAAGGAAAATCTCAACCCAATATTGTAAGGAGATTGTTATTTTGGCGGAGTAAGCGTAAGTACTTTGAGAGAACCACCAGGCTTCTTGACAGTTACAGATAAACCGAAGACATATATATGACTGATATCCATGGAGGGCCAAGTCGACCAACTGATGCTGCCAAATTACCCATTCTAGTTTAAACTCTGGTGTAAGTATCAGAGATGTGTGTGGGACGGTATTTTATTGTGTGATAAGGTCATTTTGTATTCTTTTCTTTAATTTTTGCTAGAGAGTGTTTATATGCCATTTGTTTTTCTTTGTAAAAATAGTAATTTGTTTCATAGATTTTAAGATAATAACACAATGTTGACTGCCGTACCTCAATTTTTAACATATTTACCTATAATGTCTGTTCAGTTTTGCTCACACATTGTTGTCAATATATTAAATGGAGTTCTATGCGACTTTTTTTATTTCCATTTTCAAAACGGTAATCTTTGCGTTATTGTCTAAAAATAATTTGCAGCTCAAAAGTTGAAGTGATGTCGTAATTTTTAACATTCTAATCATGTGGTATGCACTGAAACCCTGTTTTTTTACCTTAGGCAACGAATGTGGCACCGTCGAAGGCAATGCCTGCCTGCAACCAACGCCTAAGTGGTTGCCAGAAATGCCAACCAATTCAGCTGGGCATGCTTTGAGTTCTGCTTTGTGCCTTCTGATTTTCCTCGTGTCCCATGCATTTCAGTACCATTTCAGTGTTTCAGAAATTAAGTGGTTTGAACTTTAGCGTGCTCGCGGTTGGTCATCAACAATGTCTGCCTGTATCGTTGTTGTAAGGACAGTACAATGATTTTTTGACGTGAAATTGTCTGAGACCGGCACGACATAATCCTGCCTGCAATTTTCTTATGGCATCATTCTTATTTCCATTCCTTAGTCTCGGCAAAAAGGAGGTGCATTGTTTTTAATGATTTAAGTATGAATTTAAAGACTTGTTTCAAGAAATGTTTTTTTTATAAACAAATCATTTACGGGTTTAAAATTTTTGATTTAAGAAATTCGTGTAACTTCAATAATCCTGTATGTTCAATAACCCCAGGTAAGTCAAAAGTTAGAATTTTTTTGTAACCATAAAGAAGTATGGTAAGCATGCATAGCACTTCTATGACGATCCTTTCATATTTTGGTAAAAAAATAAACATTTTCTATTTAGTCCGTCAGAATACAAGTCAGGGGTTTACCTTGCTAGAAAGCCAGGTTTAATCCACCATATTCTTCAGGAAATATCTATGGTAAGTCAGCAAAATGACAGTTGTTTAAAATTCGTTTGATGTGTTTGATATTTTTGATTTTGCCATTTTATTTTTACTTTCTGCTTTGAATTTTTTTATAGAGTTCGATATATTTGTTATTTTACTTATTACACCTTGAAATGAAAATGACTTGAAAAAAGATAAACCTGTATAACTAAACATTGAAGTTAACTATATTTTGTGTTTCATGTAACATTTGTGTGTTCCTTTATCTTGGATTGTAAAATAGATAGTAATCGGTCTTGAATTTTGCCACATGAGGGGAGATAACTCAGATAGACTATAATATTTAAAGTAGAATTTATTATGAATTTAGCTGAAGAAAATATCTTTATTCAAGCAGGCAAAATAGCATATTTCAATAGAAATATGCTATTTACCGGCACCAGCAATATAGTGAATTTGTTCACTGCTGGTGGACGTTTCGTACCCGAGGGTTTCACCAGCCCAGTAGTCAACTCTTCGGTGTTGACATGAATATCAATAATGTGGTTATTTTTATAAATTTCCTGTTTACACAACTTTGCTTTTTTTTCGAAAAACTAAGGATTTTCTTATCCCAGGTATAGATTACCTTAGCCGTATTTGGCACAGCTTTTTGGAATTTTGGATCCTCAATGCTCTTCATCTTTGTACTTGTTTGGCTTTATAAATATTTTGATATGAGCGTCACTGATGAGTCTTATATAGACGAAACGCGCGTCTGGCGTACTAAATCATAATCCTGGTACCTTTCATAACTATTATTATGCAGGTTCTCTTTAAAGAGTAAAATTTAATATTTACTTTTGAAAAGTACTATGAAAATGTGCACTGCCAACATAAAAGAATCAAACAATTACTGATATGCCAGTAGTAAAATAAGAAAACAGCTCACCGTATTTGACACAAAAATCGTTTAAGGAGGATCGCGGGTATATAAGTTTCAGAAAAAAATTAAACAGTTTTTTTTTATTATTTTTTTTTTATTACTTTATTAGTTGTAACTTAATCATATGGAACAAAAATCATTAAACAAATCAATTCGTTTTGGCCCCAGATGACTTTCAAAATGTAGATATCATTGAAAAAGCTCCAAATTATCTCCCTTCGTTGAAAAAATGCAATTTTTTGGCATTAAAATTGAAATATCTTTTTTTTAACTCATTGGTGACCTATATTTTTTACTATTACTTTTTAATAAGCTGTACTTAAACATAACTATTGCAAAGGGAGTAGGTTCAGCCCTTTTTGGCCCCAAAATATAGCAGTTTTACAAAATTGTGAAAATGTAATCTTTTAGCTATTTACTGGAAAGTAGAAGGCTTCTGCTACATACATATGGCCTGTGTTTTACAATACAATGCACATATATCGAGTACTAGCATCATTAAGTCATGCTAAACTACTGAAATCTTCACAATTTTAGTTAAATTTTAAACGGTTTCCGTCTTAAATGAAAGCTGCTGCATTCGTGTTCATTCATATTATTGAAATGTAAGTTGTATTTGATGATATTACATAACATATATAAAGGTTGAGGATGAACACGGATGCGGCCACTTACAATTTTGACAAAAAATCATCTGAAAGTGACTTTTTTTGGCATATTTTATAGATTTTTCATATTTAAGCTTGGATCGGAGCGTTTTTAATGACTAAGTCAGTTAAAATCTTTCACATAAACTAATTGAATCAATTGAAATAGACACTTAAGTGTTTAAAAAGTGTCCAAAATCTTTCGTTTGATGAACCTGAAATTTGAGGCCAAAATCGGCCCTTACTGGACCTACTCCTTTTGGGTTATTTCTGTAATTTAGTTCTTTTTTATTTCGATATATCCTTATTTTCTCTTATTAGTTCAACAGAAAAAAGTAATTTTACAAAAATGTATGCAGATTGTGAGCTTAAATGAACGGTGATCCAACTTTTTTTTTTTAAATTTTTCAATTAAGTATAAGATAAAGTTCATTCGTAGAAAAATATAGGGAAATCTTATATTAGAAGAAAAAATTGTTTTTTACCCGCGAGCCCCTTAAGAACATTTATCAGTCAAACTGAAAGTGTAAATAACTATTAAAAGAATTTATATCAAGAAAAAAAAATGAGCATCCATTTGTTGCAATAAAATCATATCTAAACAGTCGATGTAGTTGTAATTATTTCTAAAATCATTCAGTCTAATGCTACATGTGTGCATAACAATAAAATCTCTTATTTTTAGAATAAATTTTAAAATCTTAATGTATCATAAATTTGATAAAACATTATACATGTACAATATATCAAAGTCAATCACATACCTTATCAAATAAAAATAAAAGGTAAAATTTTACTCGCTATTGAAATAATAGTCAGTTGTTTGAATTGCATGTGTTCACGAAGTAGTTTTGTTTGAATTGCATATGTGTTCACAAAATAGTTTTGTTTGAATTGTATATGTGTTCACAAAATAGTTTTAACCCGACTTCCACTTACCTAATGGCAGCAAAACAAATTCACTCTTGACTATTGATAATGCGTGGAAGTTTTGTCCCAGAAGGTTTCACCAGGCCAGTAGTCAGCACTTCGGTGTTGACATGAATATCAATTATATGGTCATTTGAATAAATTTCATGTTGACAGAACTTTAATTTTTTTGAAAAAAAACTAAGGATTTTCTTATCCCAGGAATAGATTACCTTAGCCATATTTGGAATTTTGGGTCCTAAAAGCTCTTCAACTTTTACTTAATTGGCTTTACAACTATTTTGATCTGAGCGTCACTGGTGAGTCTTATGTAGACGAAACGCGTGTCTGGCGTATTAAATTAGAATCCTGGTACCTTTGAAAACTATTGCAAGCTTGAACTAATATATTCTAATCAGAGCTGGCAAATTTTGCGTTCTGATGCCAGCACCGACAAAATAGCCAATGTTTATTTTCTCTCCATCTTTTAAGTATTTGATTTAACGCCCTAATACTACGAAATGAGATTGATAGCCTGAAAGGTCAAAAACGGTATACACTTCTTCTTTATATATACCCTTGGCTATCATAATCTTTCCACTGAAAAGAAGAATATCAAATCAAAACAATAGCAGACTGACACATCATCTAATTCGAATATCACCAATAACCAAAGAACAAGTCTTTTGAATTAGTTTTATATATAATGATTATGGTAAATAACAGAACAATCAATACTATTGATGTGTGTTTGATTTTTCTAAATTAGCTAGATGTATAGGGTGAGGGCTGAGATCTCACAAATCATGTTTACCCTACTGTATTTTTCCACCTGTCCAAAGACAGGAGCCTCTGGCCTTTGAGAGTCTTGTATGATTTTTAATTATAGTTAATTTATATGTTTTGGAGATTAGTATGTTATCCATCATCACTGAAATAGTACACATTTTTTAGGGGCCAGATGAAGCACGCCTTTGGGTTATTAGATGTTGTCTTTACCTGGTGTGTCCAAAACTTCCTATAATTCATAAATCAATAAGCAGAACAGTTATTTTCTTAATAGAACAGCTTATATCAACCAGATGCTCCGCAGGGCGCAGCTTTATACGACAGCAGAGGTCGAAACCCTGAACAGTTTGGGCACGTATGGCCACAACATTCAAGCTGGATACAGCTCTAAATTTCGATTGTGATTAAATAGTTGACACAGCATAGGTTTCTGACACAAAATGAATGTGGTCTAACGAACTTAATTTGTATTTGGCCTCTGAGCATTTCACTATGCTGTTGAATATTAACTCCAAAAAAAAAACCAGGTGCTCCGCAGGGCGCAGCTTTATACGACCGCAGAGGTCGAACCCTGAACAGTTGGGGCAAGTATGGACAAAACATTCAAGCGTGATACAGCTCTGAATTTGGATTGTGATCAAATTTTTGACATTACATGTTTTTTTTTTTACACAAAACAAATGTCACGATTTTACAAATCAATTAAAGATTTCTTCTTCAAACTTTTTAAATTTGAAATTAAATAGTTGACACAGCATAGGTTTCTGACACAGAATGAATGTGGTCTAATGAACTTAAAAGTTTTTTTTTGCCTTTGAGCAATTCACTATGCTGTTGAATATTAATCCTCTCAAAAAAATATTTGAAGAAATTTTCTTTTTATTTATGAAATCTGAAATGAGAAAACTTTAAACCCCCCCCTTTTTTTCACATCCCCGTTTCCCTTTTTCCAAAACTGATATCAATTCAAATTTCTAATGGAGTTTGCAACAAAAACTACTCATTTAAATACATCATAAAATATCAAAATGTAAAAAAAGTGCTTGTTATCACTGAATGGTAAAGATTGGTTGTTAGTAAAAGTGAATATACATTGTTTATTGTATAAAACAATAAACAAAACTTCATCAGCAACATTTTATATTGGCAAATTTCCAATGAAGTTATTTACATAAAGTTATTGGCAAATAAAAATAGAAAATGACATCATAGTCATGTCTGGCAAATGTCCAACATACATTATCTAAAACATTTTAGATAAGATAAGGAAAAAAAGCTTCATCAGCAACATTTTATATTGGCAAATTTCCAATGAAATAATTTACATAAAGTTATTGGCAAATAAAAATAGAAAATGACATCATAGTCATGTCTGGCAAATTTCCAACATATATTATCAACTACTATTTTATACAAAGAAAGATAACTCCAATTGAAAATTAATTGCTATTGCACAATATTATGCAATTAGATATTTCTTGCTATTGTGCAATACTGTGCAATTGAAAATTTCTTGCTATTGCACAATACTTGATATGGAATCCTGATTTGGACCAACTTGAAAACTGGGCCCATAATCAAAAATCAAAGTACATATTTCGATAAAGCATATCAATTAAGCCCAAGAATTTAATTTTTGTTAAAATCAAACTTAGTTTAATTTTAGACCCTTTGGACCTTAATGTAGACCAATTTGAAAACTGGACCAACAATTAAGAATCTACATACACAGTTAGATTTGGCATATCAAAGAACCCATTTATTCAATTTTTGATGAAATCAAAAAAAGTTTAATTTTGGACTCCGATTTGGACCAACTTGAAAACTAGGCCAATAATTAAAAATCTAAGTACATTTTTAAATTCAGCATATCAAAGAACCCCAAGGATTCAATTTTTGTTAAAATCAAACTAAGTTTAATTTTGGACCCTTTGGACCTTAATGTAGACCAATTTGAAAACGGGACCAAAAATTAAGAATCTACATACATAGTTAGATTCGGCATATCAAAGAACCCCAATTATTCAATTTTTGATGAAATCACACAAAGTTCAATTTTGGACCCTTTGGGCCCCTTATTCCTAAACTGTTAGGACCAAAACTCCCAAAATCAAACCCAACCTTCCTTTTATGGTCATAAACCTTGTGTTTAAATTTCATAGTTTTCTATTTACTTATACTAAAGTTATGGTGCAAAAACCAAGAATAATGCTTATTTGGGCCCTTTTTTGGCCCTTATTTCCTAAACTGTTGGAACCAAAACTCCAAAAATCAATCCCAACCTTCCTTTTGTGGTCATAAACCTTGTGTTAAAATTTCATTGATTTCTATTCACTTTTACTAAAGTTAGAGTGCGAAAACTAAAAGTATTCGGACGACTACGACGACGACGACGCCGACGACGACGACGACGCCAACGTGATAGCAATATACGACCAAAAAATTAAAGTTTTTGCGGTCGTATAAAAACTTAACTATAACCACTGAACCATGCAAATGAGGTCAAGGTCGGATGACACTTGCCAGTTAGACATGTTCACCTTACAGTCCTTCCATAGACCGAATATACTAGACCTATTGCTTATAGAAACTGACATATGGACTTGACCACCAAAACTGAACCTTGTTCACTGATCCGTTAAATGAGGTCGAGGTCAAGTGAAAACTGTCTGACAGACATGAGGAACTTGCAAGGTGCGCACATACCAAATATAGTTATCATATTACCTATAATAAGAGAGAATTTAACATTACAAAAAATCTTAACTTTTTTTCAAGTAGTCACTGAAATATGAAAATGAGGTCAAGGACATTGGACATGTGACTGACGGAAAGTTCGTAACATGAGGCATCTATATACAAAGTATGAAGCATCCAGGTCTTCCACCTTCTAATATATATAAGTATACCTATGTCGATCTTTCTGCAACAAAAGTTGCAGGCTCGACAAAAATCCATAGAATTTGATAAAAGGGTTGTAAAAAGTTAATTACGACAATTCCGTGTCAATATCAAATATTGGGATGGTAGTGTCGTTTATCTGTCAAAACTTAATGATTTTCCAACAGTCTCTTGTTTGTGTTTTAGGTATACATCTAAAATCCTTTACAATGTTGGATAATTAAGTAAGTGCAAGATAATAAGTCAAACTTGCATGATAAATTCTCGCATTTGAGATACATTTTCCGATTAAAATTTCAACAGTGTTTTCTTAATTTGTTGTTTTCGCTGATGTTTATTTTTGGTCATATATTTTCTAATACAATATTGGAATTTTTTAGACATTTGAAATTCTTTGTGCTATTCTACTTGAAAAAGTCATAAAATTTAGTTGGTTTGTTGGAACCTATTCACAATATTGTCTATAGAAATAAAAGGATGTGGTATGAGTGCCAATGAGACAATTCTCCTTCAAAGGCACAATATGTAACCAGATGTTCCGCAGGGCCCAGCTTTATACGACCGCAGAGGTTGAACCCTGAACGGTTGAGGCAAGTATGGACAAAACATTAAAACTGGATACAGTTCTGAATTTGGATTGTGATTAAAAAGTTGACACAGCATAGGTTTCTGACACCGAATGAATGTGGTCTAATGAACTTAAAATGTTGTTTTTTTGCTTTTGTGCAATTCACTATGCTGTTGAATATTAATCCTTTAATATTTGAAGAAATTTTCTTTTTCATTTCTGAAATCTGAAATAAGAAAAATTTAACCCCACCAATTTTTTTTTCACCTCCCCCTTTCCCTTATTCCAAAAATGATCTCAATTCAAATTTCTAATGGAGTTTTCAACAATAACTACTCATTTAAATACATCATAAAATATAAAATGTCATACATTCATGATTTAAGTTGATTTACCTACTATTCTGGACAAAGAAAGATAACTCCAATGCAACATTTTATATTGGCAAATTTCCAATGAAGTTCATTAAACTAAAGTTTTTGGCAAATTTCCAATGGAATTTATTAATAACAAAGTTATTGGCAAATTTCCAATGGAATTTATTAATAACAAAGTTATTGGCAAATTTCCAATATACATAATTTTAGAGCAGTTTAGGTGAGCTATTAAAATGAGTTTCAATTACCAACCTTACACTGCTTTTAAATTATGTTTTGTACTTAAATAATTGTCCATTAACCTGGAAACCCTTTTCCCCCCTTTTTTGCACCTTATTCCTTAACGGTTTGAGCCATAACTCCCAAAGACAATTCTTACCATCCCTTTGTGGTATTCCAATATCAAAAATCTACATACATGGTTAGATTCATCATATCAAAGAACCCCAAGGCCACACCAATTTAATTTCTTGTTCTACAGATTTTTGGACTCCAAAAATTGGGGCGAGCGAGCGATTTTAAAATTTTAATAAAAAGATATTTAATTCGCAAATTTTTGAGGCGAAAAGTGAAGGCGAGCGATTATAATTTTTTTTGTAAATATAAAATAGTAGGTTTTAACAATATCAAAACTTGATTTATCACTTGTACTTTGACAATTCTTTGATTTATGAAGTATTTTTTCCCTTGTTCACCAAGAAATATAGACAATAACTGTTTAGTGTCTTTAAATATCAGCTGTATTTGTACGAGGCTAGGAAACAAGGTGTATGCGAGCTTTTAGCGAGCTACTACACCTGTTTCGAGCCGAGTACAAATACAGCTGATATTTAAAGACACTAAACAGTTATTGTCTTTATCCTGCAATTAATTATGTATATTGTTTGTGTTTTGAAAGACACAAAAACTAACATATTTAGCATTTGTAATCCCTTGAGGCCCGCGTAGTAATCAAAATCACACATTAAGCTGAAGACGGGTTTGTAAAAAGAATCTCGAATGGTCAACAATAATACATCGCTCAAGGTGAATAATTATCTATTTTAACATAACAACTAATTTCAACAGTAAAAACAAATAACAAAACATTGTCAAATTTGAAACAGAAGTGTACGAGTTGTCCTACGCTTCAGACTTGACATTCACTAAACATGCATGCTGAAATTGACATGGTTGATTTTGTAACACAATCATACACATTCAAGTTTTGAAATCGACAATTGTCATCTCCATTGGAATGCAACTGGAATACACATTCTGAGGTCACACAGGTTCAAACAATACTCAGTCCGGCAATGGGCGGAGCTTTTAAGCGATATCTGTATAGTATACAGATACAGCATAGCGATATCTGTAGGGCTGTATCTGTATAGTAGGACACCCAATCGCAGGATAAAATTGTATAATTAAATCTGGTCTATGTATGTGTGACTGACAATGAGACAATTCTCCATCTAACTAAGTCATAATCAGGTTGGGAACATATATATTTCTTTGTAAACACTTTTTAGTACAAACATGACAAAAGCGCTCATATATTCCCAAAGAACTATATATATATATATCTATCTTGTATTAAATGGTCAAAACATGTTCAAGAATTTTGTAATATTCCTGCACTTAAACCATGTTAATATAACACATTTACTTTAACAGTTTAATATTATTCAAAATAAGTGGACCCCTCTTTTAGCAAAATGTTTAGAAAAGTTGTTTAAAATATGATGTATTTCTCCTCTTTTTGATTAAAAAATTCTAAGTTTTCAAAGTTTTGCATAGTAGCACCATACAAATCCTTGGTATTTCTATTCCCTTTTCTACAACAGTGAAATAACCCCTTGTCTGAGGGAGGGTTGTTCCCAACCTGATAATAACAAACACAGGTCAAATTACGGCCTTTTACACAGGGCTTTGATCCAGACCAAACAGCAAGCTATAAGTGACCCCAAAATTATTAGTTTACACAGTTCGAGCAGGAAATCCAACTATCTAATTTATATATCCAAACGGGAAAATACCAATGACCCACATCAACAAACGATAACTGCTGAACGACAGGCCCCTGAATCAATCAGGACAGGTGCATAAACATGCAGCGTCTATGGATAGTTTTGTTTTGATAGGGAATATAAGTAAGGGGGAAAATAACCAATGTTTTGTTCTGTACAGGTATTTCCGCTGTTATATATTTATATCGGAGCACTCCCATGAGGGATAAATTGCTTTTATGCTGAAACAAATATTCTCACAGATATTTACACAGTGTGATGGGGTGCTTATGGGTTTAAAATCGTTATATACAGGTTAGACTGTGATTTTAAAAAACAAATGTTGATATCTTTTTATAATGCTTACAAAAGAACGGTGCGGGAAAAAGACATGATTACATTTCCGGATGCGGGAAGTGGGAATATTTTATAAAAAAATTCTGTTTTGAAAAAAAACAGGTGCTGGCGGGTCCTTCGAACAAGGAATTAAATTGGTGTGGCCCAAGAATTAAATTTTTGATGAAATCAAATAAAGTTCAATTTTGGACCCTTTAGACCTCAATGTGGACCAATTTGATAACCGGTCCTAAATATTAAAAATCTAAATACATGGTTAGATTCAGCATATTGAAGAACCCCATATATTGAATTTTTGTTGAAATCAAACAAAGTTTTATTTTGAACCCCGATTTGGACCAACTTGAAAACGGGGCCCATAATAAAAAAAAACTAAGTACATGTTAAGATTCAGCATATTAAAGAACCCCAAGAATTCAATTTTTGTTAAAATCAAACTAAGTTTAATTTTGGACCCTTTGGACCTTAATGTAGACCAATTTGAAAACGGGACCAAAAATTAAGAATCTAAATACACGGTTAGATTCTGTATATAAAAGAACCCCAATAGTTCAATTTTTGATGAACTCAAACATTTTGGACCCTTTTGGACCCTAATTCGTTGGGACCAAAACTCCAAAAATCAATCCAAACCTTCCTTTTGTGGTCATAAACCTTGTGTTAAAATTTCATAGATTTCTATTTACTTTTACTAAAGTTAGAGTGCGAAAACCAAATGTCTTCAGACGACAACGACGACGGACGGCGATGCCAACGTGATTCCACTAAACAACCAAAAATTTTTCAATTTTTGCGGATTTTTAAAACACGGTCTCACTATAATTAGCGACAAAAAGCGTCAAGAAGAAACAAGAACACTATTTAGCGACAAGAAAACATTTTATTTTTTATCAAAATTACTTATCCAAATAGATATTAAAAGAACATGCAAAAGGAAACAATTTTAGGGACAAGAAAGTTAATATTCTATCAATAAATAGATAGAAAAAGTCATTTATTTGTGATTTTTTATTATTTATTATGTATTACAGCAAGTACTACGTTAAACCTATTGTATTATGATATTAATTCTACTTGTGTTTTAGAACAATAATATATTTATCCTTTACTTTGTTTTTTTTTAAAACTCTCTTTGTTCAATATATAATAAACTTGCAAAATGCATTATTTGTGCATCTTTGTCCAGAAAATACAGACACAAATTGTAAAAAACAAAGAACTGAAATCAAACAAGAGGAAAACATAATTAAAATGTGAATATTTTTCATCATTTTGTTTTGAGTTTTGCCTCATTTAATGATATTTATTATGTTTATGCATAGTTTAATGTTAATTGAAGATTAAGGGAAATTAATGACAATTTAGAGTTTTCAACAGGTGTTCACTATTTAGTGATTGTATATTCTTCCACGCGTAATTGTATAGATGCTTGTACAACGTTGAAGGTGTTAATTGGGTGTTATTTTAGCAATAAACCAAGGGACACGCTCCTCGTTAATCTCATTTGATGTTTCACATTGTGTGTACTGTTATTATCTTAGGGTGAAGCCACATTCAATGTTGTTCCTATCAAGAACAATGAAATGTACTATTGGAAAGGAAATGATATTTTATGTTTTTGGTTCAATAAATTCTTCAAAGTAAAGTTGATAAATGTTTTTTTTATTTCCATTTCATAAATGCATATTTTTTAATATTTATTTGCAAGAAATAATCTTAATAAAAAATAGTCTTCTTGTCGCTTCTTGACACTTCTTCGCTAATTAGTGAAACCCGTAAAAAGTAAACAAATATAGGTCAAAGTACGTTCTTCAACATGCAGTCTTGGCTCACACCTAACTTTAAGCTATACAAGACCCTAAAATTACTAGTGTATAACAATTCAAACGGGAAAACTACATGGTCAATCAATATAAAAAAACAAAAAGCGAGAAAAACGTATGAAAAAAGAAAAGTAAAATCACAAATATACTCAACTCAACTCTTCTAAATGGAAAGTCCCTAATCAAATGGCAATATCAATAGCTCAAACACATAAAACAAATGTACAACAAATGTCATATTCCTGACTTGGTACCACACCAACAAATGACAAACACTGAACATTAGGTTCCTGACTAACACATATTTATGTTCATTTCAGATACAATTCAGTTCAAGTATATTGTTTGTATTATTTTTTTTATACTAATCATTTTATCCAATCATTTCATGTTTTGTTGTGAGGATACATAAAGTAACAAACTAATATAATGGTGAATAACAGAACAATGTATCTTATAAAAAGAGAACAAAACAGTCAATCATATGATGCCATCTCATTCTGGTATATTCAATTTTTTTTTAATTATCATATCCATACCACAAAAAGAAGAACAGCCATTCTTTTTTAACAGGACAGCCAATATCAATTATTGCAGAAAGGGTATGGTCATTTTCTATAAGCAGAATGAACAAAATATTGTTTCTTTTAAAATTTTATTTTCATTTTCAGTATCTTTCAGACATGTATAATAAAACACAGACTCAAATATGACTAACAATGTACATAATTACATAAATAGTTTGACTACATCTAATAATATATACATTCATAATCTAAATTTGTGGTTAATCTTAACAATATCAGAACTTATTTCATACTCTATTGCAGACAATCTATACAGCAGATAAAACATGTACAATAGGATCTGTGGCTACTGATTGCTATGAAAAACAATGGGTTTCAGATTACAAAGCACACAGGAAATATTGTCATGCACAAACTTTGTTGCATAATTTTACATTGATTTCTTTTTTTGATTTTTTTTGTCCAATCAAAGTTTTTTTTAAAGTTTCATTTTTAACAATTAAATAAAAAAAAAGGAGTTAGATTTTAAATAAGGTGCAGTATGTTGAACCACTTATATCTAAAAATAGAAAAAACTTTAAAAAAAACATATTGCTAACAAACACATTTTCTATCAATCTATCACCAGACAAGCAGGAAATATTCTATTATACAAGCACTGGTTTTCTGTCAAACTTGAGTCCTAACATTTTCACAAATTCATTATTTAAAAATATACTTCACTTTTAAATCCTTCTGTATGCAGATACATTTCACTCTTGTTTAGAAAAGAAAATATTTCAGTACTTAAATTTCAAATTGATTCCTTTCCTACTGAAAAAAGGGTTCTTTTAGAACCGTCTGTCAAGCTCAAGTTATATCTCTTATGGAAGCAAAAATTCATAAGGATGTGAGAACTATACATTTGTACTACCTGATTTTTTTCCGAGTAATTTTGTTTTAAGATAAACTAGTTATGAACTAAGCCTCGAATAAAATTGATATCATAATGACCTCGAAGAAATATGGACAAATCTGAAATATTATAATAAACACCAACAAATATCAATAAAACCTTTATAGTATTATCAATAACAAGTGTTAACAGAAATCTTTCATGATTAGAAACATAATGTCAACTGATAATCAGAGCTAAGACATACAAATGATACAATAATGACACTTGACTAATGTTTGAATTTTTTTGTATGCATTCTCTATTTTCTTTTGAAGAAACTATAACGCAATATTTACATTGGATTGATCCCAAAAACATGAGAAAGATAAAATGGTCATGGTATATTTCTAGATGTTTAATATGTAGTTAGGTCATTTATGTGTACCCAATATGCCCTTTAATGCTGAGTCCACACGTAATTCAAATTCGATTCGCATTAAATAATTAGAATTAGTTTAATTCATATTCGAAACATTTTACGTCCTAACGTCAATTCTAATTTGAATTGCAAAGCGGGTCAAATTCGCTTTACTGTCCAAACGACATTACCTTTTAATTCGTATTAACAAAAGCGTATTTCTAATGCGAATTGGATACTTGGAATTTAAAAAGAAGAGTGTGTGAACGCGATTAGCGAATTCTATTCACTTTCGATTCAAATTCTATTGGAATTAAATGTACGTGTGCTCGACGCATAAATCATACACATAATGCATTAGGCAATGTAAGAGTTTTGGAAGTTAAATATGAGATTTTATGCAGTGTGTAGAATACATAATATGAAAACCTTTAATTGAAAACAAAATCTATCAGTTGTATGGTAAAGTTATTACATATAATCTTCATTAATAAATCTACTTGAGAATAATGAGATTTGGTGTATTTTCTATATAAATGAGAAAAGTTCATGAGGTGAAAAAAAACTGGACAATATATATAGAATTTTTTTGTAATTATATATGCATCATAATTGACTGTTAAATAAAAAGAAAAGGCTTCAATGCATTTGATAAATATTGCGGTTTCAAATCTATAAATTTTGGTTCATTTTCATTTAAAATCCAGACAATTATACTATTAAACTAAAATTTATCTTTGGATTTTTAGGCCCACAAGTACTATTATATGGATTTTTTTTAGCTATCTCCTATAAAAAAATTAGTAAAAAGAGAAGATTTAACATTTTTAATCCCACTCAGAAATTGCAAGAAGTGTTTTAAAAAATATTTGAAAATGTCAATTATGATATATACCCAAACCATTAGAGTGAATAGTGTACTGTCAACAAAAAAACTTTATAAAAAAACACAATTCAACCATTCAGCCTCTGAAGAAGGAACATTAAAGGACTGAAATTGGTCAGGCTTTATTATCATCAGGCGCTGTTATTAAGTTGTAACGGCATATATCTTCCTATATTTTATACCCAAACCATTAGTTAATTCTTTTTATTCTGTTCAAGCTGATCACATTACAAAGCTTAAATATATTCCAATATCAAGTTTTACAGCTTTGAATGATAGATGAACACCACAAACATTTAAGAAGTCTTTAAAACCCAAATTTTCAAGCCATCAGTCAAAAGAAGCTCTTGAGCAAATCTCAAACAATGCATCAAGAGTGAACTTTACAGATGATATCTACTAACACATGCTTACTTCCCTTTCATAAAATTTCCTTAAAATTATATCTTAATATAATTCTAGAACTAACAGATTCTAAAAATTTCTGAATTTCTTTTTTGTCCTTGAAGCAACATTTGCATTGCTTGTGCCAAGAACTCATGATTGTTTTCTGAATGCTTTCTGTAATTTGTTGAACTAGCACTAAGTCGCTGTTATCGGAGAGCCTTTGTAATTCTGTATACTATAAAACCAAAAACTGACGCCATAGCAAGTCCGACACCAATTTTCATAAACAGTCTATCGTTCTGTAAAACAACATCCCTCACATGTCTGAAATAAAAAGAAAAAAGTTGTATTTTAAAAATTTAATAACATGAGATTAAAAGATAAAGAATTATATGACAATAAATCCAAAATACAACCAAAAAAGTTATTTTCATCAATATTCTTTTGTAAATAATTTCCATTGTAGATCATGAGATGATAAAAATTATTTTGACATTTAATGCAATTAAGGCCTGTGATATGTTAACAATGGTTAATGTACCTAGAATACAAATAAAATAAATCTTCATTTTCACATGTTTTGCTTTTTATTATCAACATCTATTCTTGTTACAAAAATGTGCAACATTGGCCACATGATTTCTTAACAGTGCTCTTTCAAAATATTACATGACAATAAAATCTCAAGACAGGAAATTCAACTTTTACAGCTCCATCACTAATACTAATCTAACTGTTTTCTACAATCCTGTGTATTTTCTATGTTACAAAAAAAAAGGACTAATTAATTTGTAACAACCAATTTTTGTAACACTAAACATGGAGGTAAAACTTAATTTCCGAGTTTTTGAACTTTAAAAGTTTTACAGAAAAATTGAAGTTGTATCTTTTTACAAAAAACATGCTACATTTACATCCATATATTAAAATTAAATTCTGAATACACACAAAACAAGTAAAATAATGAGCAGCTATTTTATATGAATATCTATATTTTAGCATTCAAGTACAGCACACTTCAGTACAGCCTTTTTTATAAATTTAAACCATTGCATTTCCTGGGTACAAATGAACCATAAATCTAAATGTGCAACAAAAATTACAACTTCTGTTCAGGCTTGCATGCTAACTTTGACACGACTGCAATATTGAATATCAACAAAAATGCAAATTTAAAATCAATGAAATTTGGTAGTCATCCAAAATAAATGAATCCCCAATATTATGTTCTGTTTATTCTATTATTCTGCTCATTAATTGTTTTTGACTTCGTTTCAGATATTTGGAATCCTCTGGTCTTATCCATCTATTGCCCAGAAAAAAACTTGCCCACTAAGCACTTTTATTCTTTTCATAACTTTCTTTCTTATAGTTTAAAAGCCATATTTGAATATGTTATAAAATTCTTGTTACTTTTTTCATGGTTTTTGAAAGAAAAAGCTGGAAATGTCAGTTGTATGAAAAATCTAAAGAAAATCATTTCCCGCTCCCGCCAAATTTTCAATGCCTTAATCTCAATTGCAGGCACACTGACCCATCATGTTCCTCTTCTTTTTAAATTCCTTTATTAATATACTATCAATTTATAAGTCTGTTAATACGCTTGTCATTTTGAAATGGAGTGGTAAATATCTTTAAGTGAAAAACTTATAGTAATACTGATGCATTTTGAACCTCAAATCAATGTTCGCCTCCTTCATGAGGTTAAATTTCTCTGATCAACTGTATAACTTTCATATACAAGCTTGACTGGAATTATTTTTCAAATTCGGTAGTTCCATAAAATGTTAACATTATTCAGTGAAATCTGTTAAAACTGACCCCATAAAAATTTGTAACCTGTCTAAAATGAACACTTTGTCACCTTAACCTCACTGAGCCTATAGCTAGTATCATGACATTTTTTGACATTTTTTTTTGCAATTCAAATTGTTTAATACCCAACATTTATCTTTTCTGAACAAAATTTGTAGTTCAATAAGGAAAAGTTTAGGAAAAGTTTAAGCCTTGTTTTATCATGTTTATGTTAAATAGAAGGCCTTAAAGTAAATACACCAATAGATGGCAGAGTAAAAGGAATAATAACAATAAAGAAGTATGAAGTCAAAGATTAAGGTGGTACCCAACACTTTCACTAAAATTAATTTGGCTCGTTTAATTTTCATAAAATTTTGACAAAGTATTTTCTTTGACCCTTTGACAAAAATATCAAAAATTCCAAAAATTTGAACCAACCATTTTATCAGAAAAATTAAACTGGTTATATAGCAGTTTGACAGACACTTATTTTGATCATTGAGAAGCTTAATATTCCCTAAACAACACAACGTAATTAAAACGTTTAGCTGATTTTACAGAGTTATCTCCCTGTGGTGTTAGGTACCACCTTAAGGCACTGATTAAACGATATAAACTTCATTAGTTTGATGAAAAAAGTTATACATGTATTTTTGAAGCAAAATGAGCTAATTTGGGTTTAATTAAGCAATGTACAAGGTTAAAGGGGCATAAGGGGTTAAAATTCATGATAACCAATTTGACCCAAATTATCATTATTGATTTTCAACATACTAAAACCTTTTTCCAACAAGAGTGCACACGCTGAAATGTCTCGCCTTCTATACTAATCATTAATATTATGTTGATAGTCCCTAAGTATAAAGCTAAACTTTATTACAACTGTCACATAAACTTAACATTAACCAAGATAACTAAACAAAGACCAATGAACCTTGAAAAAGAGGTCCAGGTCAGATGAACCATGCCAGGCAGACAGGTACAGCTAACAATGCTTCTATACAACATATATAGTTGACACATTACTTATAGTTTAAGAAAAATAGACCAAAACACAAAAACTTAACACTGTGCAATGAACCGTGAAAATGAGGTCACGGTTAAATAAAACCTGCTCGACTGACATAAAGATCATAAAATATTTCCATACACCAAATATAGTTGACCTATGGCATATAGCATTAGATAAAAAGACCAAAACTCAAAAACTTAACTTTGACCACTGAACCATGAAAATGAGGTCAAGGTCAGATGACACTTGCCAGTTGGACATGTACACCTTACAGTCCTTCCATACACCAAATATACTAGCCCTATTGCTTATAGTATCTGAGATATGGACTTGACCACCAAAACTTAACCTTGTTCACTGATCCATGAAATGAGGTCGAGGTCAAGTGAAAACTGTCTGACAGACACGAGGACCTTGCAAGGTACGCACATATCAAATATAGTTATCCTATTACTTATAATAAGAGAGAATTTAACATTACAAAAAATTTGAACTTTTTTTTTCAAGTGGTCACTGAACCATGAAAATGAGGTCAAGGACATTGGACATGTGACTGACGGAAACTTCGTAACATGACGCATCTATATACAAAGTATGAAGCATCCAGGTCTTCCACCTTCTAAAATATTAAGCTTTTAAGAAGTGAGCTAACGCCGCCGCCGTAGCCGCCTCCGGATCACTATCCCTATGTCGAGCTTTCTGCAACAAAAGTTGCAGGCTCGACAAAAACAAAAAGTGTAAGAGACACAATTAACAATGCAAGGTTTAAGGTACTGATAATTCAAAAGAGGAAACGTTTTAAATATACAGCAGTGTGTCTTTAATATGCATGAATCATGCAATTTTGTACAATGTCCATAAGGCCAGGCTATCTTTACCATAACCTGACAACCCTGGTGGTGTAAGCACCCCCATATCTGGCAAAAAGGAATTCACTAGCCAGCTCTGTTGGTAATATATATAAGTCTGACATTAAAATAAATTTTGTTATTAGTTTAGTTTCTTTTTCCAGGATACAGTTTAGTTACTGGTTAGTTTGTATCCAGCTTGGCTCTATAAATAATGACAGAACAGAAAAAGGACCAGTACAACACCTCATGCTACAACATACAGCCTGACAGTTTTTAATTTCTAAAAAAAAAGGAGTTATTTCCCTTTATTTGTTAAATACTAAAAAAATTATGATCTGTCTTTTAAACTATCTTTCCCATATATTTTTTTATTTTGTAAAAGATCAATATAATACAGCTTTAACCCTTTCATTATACAATATTTTTTTGTCACAAGGTCAAGCTATTTTAATGATTAGGATATAATTTCGAAGCAATCTAAAAATTGAACATTAGTTGTAATTCTGCAAGAGTTTTAGACTGGTATGAACTTTACCCCAGATAAGTTCATAATTATTCTAAATGTGATATTACATTGAACAAAACAATAAAATAAGGCTAGATTATAAAATTAATTTTCAGGAGTCAAATACAAAATTTGTTAACAATTAATTCCTAAAAAACAAGGGAAACAACTCTCTTTTCTAGAAAAACAGGAAACAAATAACCATGATATATACACACTTATAAACATATCCAAGGAGAGTACATGCAGCAGGCTACGATATATAGATAAAATGTTTGAGACCTGATTTTTTCTTCAAGCCAAAGTGGATTCTGCCGAACCAGTAACATGTGCACGAGTCGTTTGAGATTTCTGAAGGATAAGGACATTTATATAGAGAAGCATAAAAAAAAAAAGAAAAAGAAAAACAGTTTGTTTTCATCAGGCAAATCATGCAATTAACAGCAAATGAATATTTCTGAACCTCCTGGATATTACAAATGATATTTATAACAGCTTTTTTTCAAATATAGAATATATCTATTATTATTTCTCTGTAAAGGCTTTTAATACTATACAGATTATTCCTGAAAACATATTTATTTTTTTGACCGTATTTAGCCGTACATAGTTGGGGCTGTTCCATTAGAATAAATTGGGGAGGGAAGGAAAGAAGTTCTAAAACCCTCCTACAACAAATATATTTTCTTTGAATAATTTTGCATAGATCATTTGGATCTACAACTGTATGTCTAACAACCCATGTATAAAATAAAACATCCCCTGCCTATTCGCCCATAGACATCTCAATGGAACAGCCCTTTAACATAAACATGTATAAAATAGACTAGTACACAACATTAAACATGAATAACAAATTCTAAAAAAACTTGTTTATAAGAATTAAATATAAAAAGAATTGTACTTTTATTATACCCAATTAAGACTAAGTCTAATATCTGTTAAATGAGTAACTTTACTCTTCTCAGTAATATTTCAAACTTCAAATTTTGAATAAACTTGTTTAATAATTTCCTGATATAATGACTATTACACTGTTAAATATTTGTGAAAAAAAATAATGATGAAAATATATTTCAAGATGGCCTTCCAAATTCATTTACTGAAAAGAGTAACTTTAAATTTGAAGTTGTACAAATGTACATGTCACAAGACCATTACTTACGGATATGCAGCCATTGTAGCTAATTTGATATAAACATCTTTGTTAATTTTATCTAAGCAGGCAAAATCTTCAGGGGGCGGAAGTTTGAATTTTTGACAAAATTGTGGAGGAGTCATTTCAAAGTCCTGCCGCACTGCAGGGTATTCCGTTTTTCCAGCCACAAATAAAACTGGGATACGACTGTCTATGAAATGTTTCTGAAAAATAAAAAATATTCATCACAGATATACAGAAATTTTGAAACATGGACAAACTAACAAAGCTTTAGAAAAAGTTACTTTGAAAAAAACTTGTTACAATCCTGAAAATTTGTCACAAAATACTTTTGTAGAGTAGCAAATGTTTTGTGATATAAAGCAAGAGTTGTGATTGAAATGATTGATTGATAAAAAGCTGCTTTATGTTCAGCAGAATATATCAATAAAATATTTTAAAATGATATCATATTGTCAGTGGTTGTGGTTTGCTTGTGTGGTTCATAGGTGTTTCTGGATTTTTGTATAGATAAGACTAGGCTTTCCTATTTAAACTGCATTACGTCATTTTCGGGCCCTTTATAGCTAACTGGTTGCTGTGAGACAAGGCTTTGTTTTGAAGGCAGTACTTTGACCTTTAATGGTTAACCTCTTATACAATGTGACTTGGATGGAGATTTGTCTCGTTGGCACTCATACCACATCTTCTTCTTTATATTTAGTACTAGATGGACACAAAAAGTAAGATTTGTTTTTTTTAATATGTAAGTTCTAAAGGTCAATTTTAACTGAATTAGTACACAATTTTATTTAGGGGTTAACTGAGAACCATCTCCAGATGCAGGATTTTTTTTGCTGCGTTAAAGACTCATTGGTGACCGTAGGCTGTTGTATGCTCCATGGTCGGGTTGTTGTCTCTTTGACATATTCCCCATTTCCATTCTCAATTTTATTTGTCATCCTCATATATGCATAGGATATTTGGTTGTTTGCCTGTGAGAGAACTATAATGGTTTACTTTTATAAATTGTTATTTGGATGGAGAGTTGTTTCATTTGCACTCACACCACATATTCCTATATCTATAGAAACAGTCAATACTATTTATATTGCCAATGGTTTGATATCTTGTTTGTATGAATCTTATCCATGACTTTCACACAATGCACTATAAAAAAGAATGAGGCAGACAATATATCAATTTACATAATGTGGAGAATAATCATGTTGAGATAGTAGTAAAGATCTATGCTGTAATACTGATATATGTCCTATAGTGTATGCATTTTGTAATCATGACTAAAATTTCAAATTCCACATCAATCTACATGTATACTTAAAAGTTAGATGCAAAACAGTTTGGTAATCTCTTCAAGATTTATGCTAACTTTTCGATAAAAGAGGCATTAAAATTGAAAGGATGTTCAAATTATCTCCCTTAAACTTATAAATACATTCAGGCAAATGGTAGCAACTGATATATAATGAGTCCAAGAAGAAAAAATAATATCTTCATAAGACTGAAAATTGGTGACATCATATAAACTAGAGGCTCTCAAGAGCCTGTGTCGCTCACCTGTTAATGTGTTTACTGATGTCGGCCATCTTCGTTGGTAGGCGGGGTCATTAGACCCTTTTTTTTTAAATAGATACCCTAGTACAATGTATTATGATTGTAGCGAAGTTTGGTTAAATTTGGACAAGTCGTTTTAGAAAAGATTTTTATACAAGTTACAAAAATGACGAAAAGTTGTTCAATATTGACTATAAAGGGCAATAACTCCTTAAGGGGTCCTCTAACAATTTTGATCATGCTGACTTATTTGTAGATCTTAATTTGCTGAACATTATTGCTGTTTACAGTTTATCTCTATCTATAATAGTATTCAAGATAATAACCAAAAACTGCAAAATATCCTTAAAATCACAAATTTTAGGGCAGCAACCCAACAACCGGTTGTCCGATTCAACTCAAAATTTGTGAGGGGATATATCTTATTCTGATGGACATTTAAATGTTGAAATATTTGCCCTAAATGTCTTAGTTTCAAAGATATAAAGCAAAAACTGCATTTTACCACTATGTTCTAATTTTAGCCATGTCGGCCATTTTGTTTAGTAGGCTGGGTCATCGGACACATTTTTTAAACTATAAACCACAATGATAATTGTGGCCAAGATTGGTTAAATTTGGCAAAGTAGTTTTGGAGAAGAAGATTTTTAGAAAAGTTGTTAAAAATGACGAAAAGTTGTTAAAAATTTACTATAAAGGGCAATAACTCCTTAAGGGGTCAACTGACAATTTTGGTCATGTTGACTTATTTGTAGGTCTTACCTTGCTGAACATTATTGCTGTTTACAGTTTATCTCTATCTATAATAATATTCAAGATAATAACCAAAAACAGCAAAATTGCCCTAAAATTACCAATTCAGGGGCAGCAACCCAACAACCGGTTGTCAGATTCATCTGAAAATTTCAGGGCAGATAGATCTTGACCTGATAAACAATTTTACCCCATGTCAGATTTGCTCTAAATGCTTTGGTTTTTGAGTTATAAGCCAAAAACTGCATTTTACCCCTATGTTCTATTTTTAGCCATGGCGGCCATCTTGGTTGGTTTGACGGGTCACGCCACACATTTTTTAAACTAGATACCCCAAGGATGATTGTGGCCAAGTTTGGTAGAATTTGGCCCAGTAGTTTCAAAGGAGAAGATTTTTGTAAAAGTTTACGGACGACGGACGACAGACGACGGACGCAGGACGACGGACGACGGACGCCAAGTGATGAGAAAAGCTCACTTGACCTTTCAGGTCAGGTGAGCTAAAAATGGAAAAGAATTTGAATAATAAATAATCATACCAGATACATTTTAGCACAGAATTCAAACGACCGAGGGTTGGTCACATCATATAATAAACAAGCTACATCACAGTTCATCTCTGTCGGGTTTAACATATCACTAACAACAACATCTACTTCATGTAACTGCAAATAAAAACAATCAAAATAATGAAATACATGTACATACATGTATATGCAACAGTCTATCTGCTTTTTATTGATGATGGAAAGTCAAGTAAAACTTAGAAAAAGTTGAATGTTATGAGGGAATAATGGTGGCCAAATTATATGAAAGTAGGGATTTTTTTTTATCAAATATATAACATTCACTATTATTTTGAATATAAATATAAAATGAAAGTATGTGAAATCTTTAAACTTTTATTGGTGTTAAGCATGAACTTGGAAGAAACTGTTTTCCAATTATTTTTTTAAAGCATAGAGAAGATATTGTAGCTTAATATGCCAAATGACAAGTAAGATAATAAGTAGATTCAGAAATGTTATTTTATTGGATATATACCCTGATTGGTCCAAACATAATCAATGTGGGTGCTGAGAATGTAATTAATAAGGACCAAAGTAAAGTTCTGAGTCTATTGTTCAGATATATTTGATAGTATACATATCATGTATATTACTTTAAGAACTCAACTTGTTTTCATTTGGATTGTTCTTTATTTTGTTTTTTATCTCATTGTTTGTAGAGTATTGTGAAAATCATTGATGTTGTAATGTTTATGTCCTTTGGGCCCATAATTTGAAATAAACAAGAATGTCTCCCCAGTACACGGATGCCCCACTTGCACTATCATTTTCTATGTTCAATGGACCGTGAATTGGGGTAAAAACTCTAATTTGGCATTGAAATTAAAAAGATCATATCAAAAGGAACATGTTTCAAGTTGATTGGACTTCAACTTTATTAAAAACTACCTTGATCAAAAACTTAAACCTGAAGCAGGACTGACAGACGCACAGACAGAAAACATAATGCCCCTCTACTATCGTAGGTGGGGCATAAAAAATCTTCTTCATACAAAAAGTTCTACATTATAGATATTCTTCATAAATACTGTTATCGATACCTTAATTAATCAAAACTTTTGACTTACCATTAAATATTTTTCTTGACCATAGACCTGTACAGTATTGATTGTAAAAGTAGATAAATGTTCCTTCTCTAACGTTGCTAAATATCGGAGATTCCGTCCTAAATGACCTTGTAATAACGAGGTCTGAAACAAATATTCAAAAATAATAGTTCTAATGCATATTTGTGTATCGAAAAAATGTCATATATATAACATAATACTATAAAATAATGATATCAATATGTATAATTTGAAAACATTGTGAAAATTCTAATAATCTTAAAGGCAACTGTTTTGAAATGACTTTTAGAAATAATGCAACCCAAAATACAGATTTACTATAAACTAGAGGCTCTAAAGAGCCTGTGTCGCTCACCTTGGTCTATGTGAATATTAAACAATGGACACAGATGGATTCATGACAAAATTGTGTTTTGGTGATGGAGATGTGTTTGTAGATCTTACTTTACTAAACATTCTTGCTGCTTACAATTATCTCTATCTATAACAGTACTTTCTGTGGAAAATGTTATTGAAAATCTTCAAATTTTAAGAAATTTGTTAAAAATTGACTATGAAGGGCAATAACTCCTTAGGGGGTCAATTGACTATTTTGGTCATACTGACTTATTTTTAGTTCTTACTTTGCTGTACATTATTGCTGTTTACAGTATATCTCTATCTATAATAATATTCAAGATAATAACAAAAAAACAGCAAAATTTCCTCAAAATTACCAGTTCAGGGGCAGCAACCTAACAACCAATTATCCGATTCATCTGAAAATTCCAGGGCAGATAGATCGTGACCTGATCAACAATTTTACTTCCTATCAGATTTGCTCTTAATGCTTTGGTTTTTGAGTTATAAGCCAAAAACTGCATTGTACCCCCATGTTCTATTTTTAGCCATGGCGGCCTTGGTTTGTTGGCCGAGTTACCAGACACATCTTTTTAACTAGATACCCCAATGATGATTATGGCTAAGTTTGGTTAAATTTGGCCCAGTAGTTTCAGAGGAGAAGATTTTTCTAAAAGATTACTAAGATTTACAAACTAGAGGCTCTAAAGAGCCTGTGTCGCTCACCTTGGTCTATGTGCATATTAAACAAAGGACACAAATGGATTCATGACAAAATTGTATTTTGGTGATGGTGATGTGTTTGAAGTTCTTACTTTACTGAACAATTTTGCTTCTTACAATTATATCTATAATGAACTTTGCCCATTAGTAACAGAGAACTATATTTGGTAAAAATTTACATATATTTACCAAATTAATGAAAATTGTTAAAAATTGACTATAAAGGGCAATAACTCCTTAAGGGGTCAATTGACCATTTAGGTCATGTTGACTTATTTGTAGATCTTACTTTGCTGAACATTATTGCTGTTTACAGTTTATCGCTATCTATAATAGTATTCAAGATAACCAAAAACGGCAAAATTTCTTTAAAAATTACCAATTGGAGGGCAGCAACCCAACAACCAGTTGTCCAATTCATCTGAAAAATTCAGGGCAGATAGATATTGACTTGATTAACAATTTAACTTCTTGTCAGATTTGCTCTAGATGCTTTGAATTCATAGTTATAAGCCAAAAACTGCATTTTACCCCTATGTTCTATTTTTAGCCGTGGCGGCCATCTTGGTTGAATGGCCAGGTCATCGGACACATTTTTCAAACTAGATACCCCAAAGATGATTGTGGCCTAGTAGTTTCAGTGGAGATTTTGTAAAAGATTACTTAGATTTATGAAAAATGGTTAAAGATTGACTATAAAGGGCAATAACTCCTAAAGGGGTCAACTGACCATTTTGGTCATGTTGACTTATTTGTAGATCTTACTTTGCTGAACATTATTGCTGTTTACAATTTATCTCTATCTATAATAATATTCAAGATAATAACCAAAAACAGCAAAATTTCCTCAAAATTACCAATTCAGGGGCAGCAACCCAACAACCGATTGACCGATTCATCTGAAAATTTCAGGGCAGATAGATCTTGACCTGATAAACATTTTTATACCATGTCAGATTTCCTCAAAATGCTTTGGTTTTTGAGTTATAAGCCAAAAACTGCATTTTACCCCTATGTTCTATTTTTAGCGGTGCGGCCATCTTGGTTGGTTGACCAGGTCACGCCACACATTTTCTAAACTAGATACCCCAAAGATGATTGTGGCCAAGTTTGGATTAATTTGGCCCAGTAGTTTCAGAGGAGAAGATTTTTGTAAAAGATTACTTTAATTAACGAAAAATGGTTAAAAATTGACTATAAAGGGCAATAACTCCTAAACGGGTCAACTGACCATTTTGGTCATGTTGACTTATTTGTAGATCTTACTTTGCTGAACATTATTGCTGTTTACAGTTTATCTCTATCTATAATAATATTCAAGATAATAACCAAAAACAGCAAAATTTCCTCAAAATTACCAATTCAAGGGCAGCAACCCAACAACCGATTGACCGATTCATCTGAAAATTTCAGGGCAGATAGATCTTGACCTGATAAACATTTTTACCCCATGTCAGATTTGCTCTAAATGCTTTGGTTTTTGAGTTATAAGCCAAAAACTGCATTTTACCCCTATGTTCTATTTTTAGCCGTGGCGGCCATCTTGGTTGGTTGACCGGGTCACGCCACACATTTTTTAAACTAGATACCCCAATGATGATTGTGGCCAAGTTTGGTTTGATTTGGCCCAGTAGTTTCAGAGGAGAAGATTTTTGTAAAAGTTAACGACGACGGACGACGACGGACGCCGGACGACGACGCCGGACGCCGGACGCAAAGTGATGGGAATAGCTCACTTGGCCCTTCGGGCCAGGTGAGCTAAAAAAGAAAGACAATCTGATATTAAAACCAAAAAGATCACATTTATTAACTGATTTTTACAGCTTGATAATTCTTGATAAGTTCTACCATAACAGAAAAAGCTTTCAGCCAGAAACATATTTTTTGCTTTATTTCAAGACATCAATTCCATGAAGGATGGTCTCAGATTGTGTACACTAGCTCTGAATTTGTGCAACTGATTTAACCAGATGCTCCGCAGGGCGTAGCTTTATACGACCGCAGAGGTTGAACCCTGAACGGTTGGGGCAAGTATGGACACGACATTCAAGCTGGATTCAGCTCTAAATTTGGATTGTGATTAAATAGTTGACACAGCATAGGTTTCTGACACAGAATGAATGTGTTCTAATGAACTTAAAATTTTTGTTTTCTCTTAGAGCAATTCACTATGCTGTTGAATATTAATCCTCTCAAAAAAATGTTTGAAGAAATTTTCTTTTTTATTTATGAAATTTAAAATGAGAAAAATTGAACCCAATTTTTTTAATCACATCCCCCTTTCCCTTATTCCAAAACTAATCTCAATTAAAATTTCTAATGGAGTTTGCAACAATAACTACTCATTTAAATACATCATAAAATATTAAGATGTAAAAAAACTGCTTGTTATCACTGAATGGTAAAGATTATTTTAATTTATCAGTTGGTAGTAAAAAGTGAATATACATTGTATATTGTATATAACAAAGATTTAAGTTGATTCTGGACAAAGAAAGATAACTCCAATTAAAAAAAAATCTTGCTATTGCACAATATTTTGCAATTAGATATTTCTTGCTTACTATTCTGGACAAAGAAAGATAACTCTAATTAAAAAAAAATTTGCTATTTCACAATATTGTGCAATTAGATATTTCTTGCCATTGCGCAATACTGTGCAATTGAAAAGACTTGCTATTGCACAATACTTAATATAATAATTTTAGATCCTGATTTGGACCAACTTGAAAACTGGGCCCATAATAAAAAATCTAAGTACATTTTTGGATTCAGCATATCAAAGAACCCCAAGATTTCAATTTTTGTTAAAATCAGACTAAGTTTAATTTTGGATCCTTTGGACTTTAGTGTAGACCAATTTGAAAACAGGACCAAAAATGAAGAATCTACATACACAGTTAGATTTGGTATATCAAAGAACCCCATTTATTCAATTTTTGATGAAATCAAACAAAGTTTAATTTTGGACCCCGATTTGGACCAACTTGAAAACTGGGCCAATAATCAAGAATCTAAGTACATTTTTAGATTCAGCATATCAAAGAACCTAACTGATTCATTTTTTGTCAAAATCAAACTAAGTTTAATTTTGGACCCTTTGGACCTTAATGTAGACCAATTTGAAAACGGGACCAAAAGTTAAGAATCTACATACACAGTCATGCCAGTTAGATTCGGCATATCAAAGAACCCCAATTATTCAATTTGGATGAAATCAAACAAAGTTTAATTTTGGACCCTTTGGGCCCCTTATCTGTTTGGACCAAAACTCCCAAAATCAATACCAACCTTCCTTTTATGGTCATAAACCTTGTGTTTAAATTTCATAGATTTGTATTTACTTATACTAACATTATGGTGCGAAAACCAAGAAAAATGCTTATTTGGGTCCCTTTTTGGCCCCTAATTCCTAAACTGTTGGGACCTAAACTCCCAAAATCAATACCAACCTTCCTTTTGTAGTCATTAACATTGTGTTTAAATTTCATTGATTTCTATTTACTTAAACTAAAGTTATTGTGCGAAAACCAAGAATATAATGCTTATTTGGGCCCTTTTTTGGCCCCTAATTCCTAAACTGTTGAAACCAAAACTCCCAAAATCAATCCCAACCGTTCTTTTGTGGTCATAAACCTTGTCAAAATTTCATAGATTTCTATTAACTTAAACTAAAGTTATAGTGCGAAAACCAAGAAAATGCTTATTTGGGCCCTTTTTGGCCCCTAATTCCTAAAATGTTGGGACCAAAACTCCCAAAATCAATACCAACCTTCCTTTTGTGGTCATAAACCTTGTGTTAAAATTTCATAGATTTCCATTCACTTTTACTAAAGTTAGAGTGCGAAAACTAAAAGTATTCGGACGACGACGACGACGACGACAACGCCGACGTGATAGCAATATACGACGAAAAAATTTTCAAATTTTGCGGTCGTATAAAAATGTATGAATCAGCCGAGGTTTCTTCAAGTTGCATTTAAATAGTGAGAATCTATTTTTTTTCTAACTCTCTTTCATCATAGATATTGGTTGTGTTTGGATATGTGCCAAAGGGGGTCTATGGTTTGGGTACCTATGGTTTGACATTTTATATAGCAAAATAGCAAACCAAAGGTGCCTATGGGTATCTATAGGCCACCTCAGGCATATATCCAAACATAGGTTTTAAATGCAAACATTATTACGATTCCAGCAATGCTATAATATACTGATTGCTTGTTACTATTTAAATTCTAGTTGTAATGCTTTAGATTGAACAAAAAACACTCAAGTTTTTATATAACGATATAATAAATTATTACATTGGTTGCAATTAATTACACTGATTTCCCAGTTAAATGAAAACCGATAATTTCACATGTGAAATAAACGTTGTTATTTCACTCTCTGACATCATACAACAATAGGCGTTGTCAAGACGTCGATAACAGCAGATCAAAACAAATTGTGAATGCGTAGAAAAAAGATATAGTTCCTTACATGTTTTACATTAATTTATTTAAAAAAAGCCATTTGGCAATGAAATAAAAAGAATAACTACTTAAAGAATTCAAATATCGAAAAATATTCAACTAGTGACTGAACAACACTGATAATTAACTCATGCGCTATGCCCATTCGTGAATTAATGTGTTGTTCAGTCACTCGTTGAATATTTTTCTCTATAATTACATACCTTGCCCACAGACTTAGCACCAAGCACATGACATCTGAACACATTTCTGGAGGTATGTTTCTTGTCTAAATCTATTTTCTTATCTCTAGTGACTATAAAACAAAACAAACATTTATGTAATGAAAATATTTCAAGCAGCTTTCTAATTTTAATATACATTATCTGTCATTCAGACTAAACCAGAATTATTATAGTGAAATTGTTGTCTTTTATATTTTCTCAAATACATACTCAATTTGATATAATTTCTGGATTGAAATCCATTGATTTTTTCATCAAATTTCTTGAATACGTTTTATGCCTTCAATCCTACAAAACTTAAACTTAGTTAATATTAGACAGATAAAATATTCATTTATGTGTATATTGATGTACATGTATGTATTTGAGAAGACAAAACTAAGTGGCATTTGCTTAGGTACTTTCCAGAGTTTGGTATTTTTGCAATTAATCTTTTTGACCGTGACAGGCACTGGTCAGGTATTATATTCACATTTCCAAACAACATGCAAATAGAAATTACCCTGGTCAAACATGCATGTTATTTGTCTTTCAATTTGTTGATTGATCATTGATGTTCAATGCCACTTTCAGCATTTTTTCTATGGAAGGTGCACTTCCTTTAGGTGGGCAGTGTGTGACTGATTCAAGAAGTGTATGATTTAGTTGCAATTTTCTTTCAATCGCAAATGAAGATAACAGCTTTGTATTTCACGTGTAATTGACACATGCATGATCTCTGATGTCAGCATTACAATTTTGAATATTTGATCACATAATATTTTTATTTTCACTAACCTTGAATAGCCGAAACCTGGCTGTCATGTAAATACTGATAACCTAAATATGCTAAAAATTCTATAGTTCTGGGTACATCTAGGAGCGTGGTCAGTCTGAAATGTATAAAAATTGATTGCTTCAGGTACAAGTTAAGAAGTGTCACTAGCCTCAAAATACTCCCACTGATCATGATAGCCTTGTGATGTTATATAAAATTTAAAGTTTGTACAGAAATTATACATTAGGTATTTACTGAAAATTATACTTTATGGATTAAAATAGCATATAGAGTTTGCACAGAAATTATACATAAGGTATTCACTGCAAATTATACTTTATGGATTAAAATAGCATATAGAGTTTGCACAGAAATTATACATTAGGTATTCACTGAAAATAATTCTTCATGAAAATATTTTTTTAACTTACGCCCATTGAGCCAGATAACCTTGCGAAGTTATCCAACCATTAGGATTTGTACAGACTGTATTATTAACATCTTGTCCCCACGGCATCACAGGACAAGTACTAAATAAGTTCTGTAATTCTGGTGGTGACAGGCATCCATCACTATCCTGAAAATAACAAGAATATTAGTAAAAGATTATACAAAGTTCAGCTAAGGTCAATAAGGAGGAGGTATGATAAGGTACTTTTTTAGGCTAATTAAATTCAATGTCAACAGACAATGACGACAATGATGGTGATGATGATAATTGAGGAACTGTACAAATTATTATACTGACTGCAAGACTTTAGATAAAGTTGGTCAGACTTAAGATGTAATTATTTCTAAAACATTTTGAAGATTTTAAGCCTTGTATTTTGTTCATGACTACTATCTATAGCTATAGTAAGGACCATTTTTCAGACTTGCTCATACCACAAGTTTCAATTTGGTTTGACTTCTTCAAATAAGAATAGTCAACCTGTGTCACATCCAACCTGCTTTCCATGGTAGATAACTCACATTAAATTATGAATTATTGAAACCTATATAGTTACAGCAGTTGTTCTGATGATCAAGGGAATTTACATTATAATTTTCCTTCATCTCTTGTCTTTTTCGTGTGTCAAAAATAGTATGAAAATGTAACGGTTATTTTCTTACAGGTAATATTACCTAAATACTTACTTCATCATATTTGTTAAAAACCATTTTAAGAAACTGTATCCCTTGTAACGTTAACTCTGTTGTGGAACCAGATCCCACCATTATTCTGTAACAAAAGAGAAACTTTAAAAAATTGAACTGTTTGAATGTATTAGATAATTAAAAAAAGTGTAAATATAATCTTCTTATGAAAACTGGTACTTTTTTTGTAATTTCATGTAATTAAACAAATATGATGTATTTCAGTCAATTATTAAAAGTAAATTAAAAGGGTAACAAACTGAGATTAAATCAACTAGATCAAAATTATTTTGTCACATATTTTTATCAAATATTTTAATCAAATAAGTCAACAATTCCTGTAACTGAAATGTTGGTGATTTTATTTGTAGTAATCTTTGTGTGCATTAACACTTTTCAGTTCGGTAATAATTGTTAGTAGTTAAAAAATATTATAAGGGTCCTGTGGAACCCAGTGTTTCCCCTATTTTTGCTGTTAGTGGCAGGCTCAACATAAATGGGGAAACAATATTAAAATTTTTCCTTTAGATACCATCTTTTGATTATAAGAAGCTTTTATCCAACTGACAGAAAAATGAAGTCCATTTATAAAAAAAATATGGATTTACAGGATTTTTTAATTTTTTTTTACAAAATTTGCATATGGTTACTATCTTATGATCATAAACAAGCTTCTGCCCAAGTTTGGTAGAATTCTGGAATACTTTAAGAAAATTTCAACCAGGTGCTCCGCAGGGCGCAGCTTTATACGACCACAGAGGTCGAACCCTGAACAGTTGGGGCAAGTATGGACAAAACATTCAAGCATGATACAGCTCTGAATTTGGATTGTGATCAAATTTTTGACATTACATGGTTTTTTTTTACACAAAACAAATGCCAAGATTTTACAAATCAATTAAAGATTTCTTCTTCAAACTTTTTAAATCTAAAATTAAATAGTTGACACAGCATAGGTTTCTGACACAGAATGAATGTGGTCTAATGAACTTAAAAGGTTTTTTTTGCCTTTGAGCAAATCACTATGCTGTTGAATATTAATCCTCTCAAAAAAATGTTTGAAGAAATTTTCTTTTTATTTATGAAATCTGAAATGAGAAAAATTTAACCCCCCCCCCTTTTTTTTCACATCCCCGTTTCCCTTTTTCAAAACTGATATCAATTCAAATTTCTAATGGAGTTTGCAACAATAACTACTCATTTAAATACATCATAAAATATTAAGATGTAAAAAAAACTGCTTGTTATCACTGAATGGTAAAGATTATTTAAATTTATCAGTTGGTAGTAAAAAGTGTATATACATTGTATATTGTATATAACAAAGATTTAAGTTGATTCTGGACAAAGAAAGATAACTCCAATTAAAAAAAATTCTTGCTATTGCACAAATAGGATATTTCTTGCTTACTATTCTGGACAAAGAAAGATAACTCTAATTAAAAAAAAATTTGCTATTTCACAATATTGTGCAATTAGATATTTCTTGCCATTGCACAATACTGTGCAATTGAAAAGACTTGCTATTGCACAATACTTAATATAATAATTTTAGATCCTGATTTGGACCAACTTGAAAACTGGGCCCATAATCAAAAATCTAAGTACATGTTTAGATTCAGCATATCAAAGAGGCCCAAGAATTCAATTTTTGTTAAAATCAAACTTAGTTTAATTTTGGACCCTTTGGACTTTAATGTAGAATTTGAAATTTGAAAACAGGACCAAAAATGAAGAATCTACATACACAGTTAGATTTGGCATATCAAAGAACCCCAAGGATTCAATTTTTGATGAAATCAAACAAAGTTTAATTTTGGACCCTTTGGACCTTAATGTAGACCAATTTGAAAACTGGACCAAAAAAACTTCAATAATCAAGAATCTAAGTACATTTTTAGATTCAACATATCAAAGAACCCAACCGATTCATTTTTTGTCAAAATCAAACTAAGTTTAATTTTGGACCCTTTGGACCTTAATGTAGACCAATTTGAAAACGGGACCAAAAGTTGAGAATCTACATATACAGTTAGATTCGGCATATCAAAGAACCCCAATTATTCAATTTTGATGAAATCAAACAAAGTTTAATTTTGGACCCTTTGGGCCCCTTTTTCCTAAACTGTTGGGACCAAAACTCCCAAAATCAATACCAACCTTCCTTTTATGGTCATAAGCCTTGTGTTTAAATTTCATAGATTTGTATTTACTTATACTAACATTATAGTGCGAAAACCAAGAAAAATGCTTATTTGGGTCCCTTTTTGGCCCCTAATTCCTAATCTGTTGGGTCCTAAACTCCCAAAATAAATACCAACCTTCCTTTTGTGGTCATAAACATTGTGTTTAAATTTCATAGATTTCCATTTACTTAACCTAAGGTTATTGTGCAAAAACCAAGAAAAATGCTTATTTGGGCCCTTTATTGGCCCCTTATTCCTAAACTATTGAAACCAAAACTCCCAAAATCAATCCCAATCTTTCTTTTGTGGTCATAAACCTTGTGTCAAAATTTCATAGATTTCTATTAACTTAAACTAAAGTTATGGTGCGAAAACCAAGAAAATGCTTATTTGGGCCCTTTTTGGCCCCTTATTCCTAAAATGTTGGGACCAAAACTCCCAAAATCAATACCAACCTTCCTTTTATGGTCATAAACCTTGTGTTAAAATTTCATAGATTTCTATTCACTTTTACTAAAGTTAGAGTGCGAAAACTAAAAGTATTCGGACGCCGGACGACGACGACGACGACGACGACGACGCAGACGCCAACGTGATAGCAATATACGACGAAATTTTTTTCAAAATTTGCGGTCGTATAAAAACTTTAACCACAGAGTGAATATTTGTTGACCCTGCTTACGACAGGAATGTAGGATTACTATATCTAACTTTTGCAACAAAAGTTGCAGGCTCCATAAAAATGAATACATATTTCTGAACTTCCTACATTTTGTAATTGATTAAGATTGTGGTGGTATCAACAATACGATCAAATGAAGAATTTCAATCCAACTTTCCTAATCATATATATCTTTATAAATAATATAAATCAAAATCAAGATAATTTTTTCGCTAAAGTATAAAATAAAATTTACTTTGGGTATAAAAAATCTCGTGTGAGCTGCAATCGATCGTCGTAACCAAAAGCCCTCATAACTGTCCATGTTGTCTCATGTCGACCTCGTTGTATAAATAACGTGTGTAGAAATAAAAACCCTGAAATAAAAGACAATTTTGTTAGTTTTTTTCATTTAAATTGTTTTACATTTGTGATTTAATCCTTTATATATGACTATTCCGTATGGGATTTGCTCATTGTTGAAGACCATACAGTGACCTATAGGTGTTAATTTCTGTGTCATTTAGTCTCTTGGAGAGCTGTCTTATTCACAATCATACCACATCTTCTTTTTTATATTGTTATCAAATATCATATCTTTAAAACAATACAATCTTGAAATAATATATATAGAAATCAATCTCAAGGTGTGGGATTTTCGCCCTGTGTTGAAGAGCAGTGGTGGCCTTTCTGCTATTTGGTTTGGTTATTGCTTCTTTGACACATTCCAAGTTTCCATTCTCATTTTCATATTGATGAGACTTAAAAAAAACCTGAAGATCTTGTTTTGTTTCTTGTCTTTGAGTTGCTGCCATATTGTTCCAGCTTCAACTTTCTATAAATAATTAAGTTAAAATGAACAAAACTTTTCAGCCTTTTTTTTTTGTTTTTTCATTTTTTACTTTGATGGAGATTAATTGGAACTTATACCAATGTTTTTATTCATATTAACAATGATTAATTGAATTGGTGGTGTGATACCAGAATATAACAACAAACCTTTAAGCGTTAAGGCATTCTCTTTGACCCCATCAGTTATATTTCTTTTAACAATTGACTTCACATCATCTAAGGCTTGCTGGTGTAGTGGTGCATTAAAACATTTCCTCTGCAAAAAAAAATAAAAATGGGAGGATATTCAATTAAAAATATAATTGTTAAAAAAAAATACAAAAACAAATATGGCAAATGCTACATTTAAAGTTTTTTTAGACTCTCTCCATCACTGGTTTTTAAATCACTGACTAATGAATGGAAGACACAAGTAATGACGTCCATTCTTCTGTTACAAAAGAAATTTCCAACACTCAAAAGTTGATGGTGTCAAGTTGTATAACAACAAACCCAGTGGCAGATCCAGCCATTTAAAAAGGGGTGGTGGTTTCAAACCCAGAGTAAAAGGGGGGGGGGTTCTAACTATATGCTCCCATTCAAATGCATTGATCGTCCAAAAAAGGGGGTTTCAACCCCCAGACCCCCCCCTCCCTGGATCCGCCACTGAAACCTTCTATTTGCAGATATGAAATTTGCTTTCAAAGGACAACTCATCAAATTAAAGTCCCACAGCATGATTCATCAAATATCAAACCAACCAACTTAATTTAACAAATATGTGATGAGAATGTCAATAATACGTGTCAGTATTCAAAGTATTTTTTACAAAGAAGGAAGTAACTGTCCTGCAAATACTGTACATGTTTAACTCATAGCAATAAATTTTGAGAACAAATATCAGATCATTTCTTCATACAAAAGTCAGAAAACATGTAGCAAAATTACGGACAAACTAACAAATAGCAAATGTAAATGCAGTATAACTGCCCTCTGGAAATTTGGCTTAATGAGGGGGAAAAAGAAACATGAGAAAGAAAATGGGAATGGGATACTCAGATCATTATGTATAATAATTAAGGTGGTGCCTAACACTACAGGGAGATAACTCTGTAAAATCAGCTCAACGTTTTGATTACGTTGTGTTGTTAAGGGAGTATCAAGCTTCTCAATGATCAAAATAAGTGTTCATCAAACTGCTATATAACCAGTGTAATTTTTCTGATAAAACGGTTGGTTCAAATTTTTTGAAATTTTTATATTTTTGTCAAAGGCTCAAAGTAAATACTTTGTCAAAATTTAAAGAAAATTAAACGAGCCAAATTAATTTTAGTCAAAGTGTTGGGTACCACATTAAAGTAAATGTAGGGTTTATGTCAAAGAGACAACAACAAAACAACACGAAAACCGAAGAACATCTTGATGTCTGCATATCACAACGGCCAAATGAAACTTTGATAAAAACTGATGGTCTCCAATGTCAAAACATTTCTTAAGAAAGTAAAAAATATTCTAGAACTGAAACAAAATTCTGGTAACATATAGGATTTCAGACATATACAATGTACCATTACATGTTAGAAAACCAGAAACTCTCCTATTTCATGTAGCCCCAACTGTTAACTTTCAGACACATAACAGTATCATTAAATTTTCTAATGCTTTAATTTAGGAAACCAGAAACTTTCCCAGTTTTAATCATTATCTTTTAGTCAACAACCAAAAGCACAGATTCATTATACCATGACCAACATGCAAACAATAATTTAGTCCTGAAACCATCTGATTTTCAAACATGCTTCAGTTTAAGCATCCCCAATATTAAAGATTATTATGAAAATAAACAGCTGAAGCAAAAAAAAAACATTGTTAAACTGGGAGAAAAAAAGTAGAATTAAGATAATTGAATAGGATAATTGTCACTGCTTGATAATTATTTAGTTTATACATTATTACCCCCTTTTTGTGTAGGATGTATAAATACAAATATGAATACACTACAATGTCTTATGTAGGCCTAGGTTGACCAACACTCTCTGGATATTAAAAAACCCTCGCAACAATTTGTTTAGGCCTCATAGCTGGTTCGCTGGAAGATAAAAATTTGAACTTCAAACAAACATTAAAATTTGCATAGGCAAACTTAAGTAAAATTGTGGAAATGAAAACTAAAAGGACACAAGGACTATCAAAGGTAAGGGCATACAAAATCTATGATTCATTTACAATCAAGAAGACTATTCTGGATTAAACCTTGATCCAAACACTTGTCCTAAATATGCATGAAATATTTGCCACTGCACAATAAGCTAGCAAAAAAACAACCAGTCATCTTGACATTCTGAGTCAAAAGTTAGGAAAGGTGAAGATGTACATGATGTACAAGCATGAAAAGGGAATATTATCAATGTGGCCTTATAAGGATTATCGAATGACGTAGGTTGTAGTGGAACTCTAAACCGTTGTTTAAAAAAAACCTGCAATATAAATCAACAAAGAAAACAGATGAGATGTAAATTCTTAGCTTTATGATACAACCCAACATAAATTAACAACGATTTTTAGAAATCGTCAAATGTAACAAATCCTGCTCAGTATGGAAGCGTTGTTTACTAGTCTAACACTAACTACCAATAAGCAGTGGTATTTTATAAGACAATCAAATTTAATGAATTTCTAGAATATAAAAGCTGTGCTGCAAAAGGTTGGAACACATGTAAACACATGTGATTATCTACCAAAAGAAAAAAAGAGTTCCTAAAGACCTGAAATATAACTGCCTAAAGAAAAGTTGAAATGTTAGCAAGTTTGCCTGCAAAATCATGATGATGTAACAATTCATCAAGTGAAGTAACTAAGGCCACTCAAAGCTTGCTGTCAGAAAATGCAAAGTGCAAAAATCACCAAAGCTTATCAAATAAGAGCAAATTGTCCATAGAAAGACTAAGAGAAAAATGGTAGAATTTTGTTAACACTTCCTCCCTCTAATATATTTTACATAAATGGTCTTTATGTGCAATGTCACTGTTAAAAGTCTTAAATTAACAGGAAACATTAAAATTTCATTTATGTTGAACTTTCCTAATCAATAAAATTGAGCTTTAAGTTTATAAACATAAACAGAAAGAGTAACATAAATGTGGTAATACCCATTGGTGGCCCTTGGCTGTTGTCTGCTCTATGGTCGAGTTGTTGTCTCTGACACATTCCCCATTTCCATTCTCAATTTTAAATAAAACTTTGTAAGTAAAGGTTAGGCCCTTTAAAATCAGCAAACTTAAAATAAGAAAAACATTTAATAACTTCTTTCTATATTTCAAGAAAAAAGTCTGCTAAAATTTGTGTGCAAAATTATGCTTTTTCCCTTATGAAGTTATGTAGACAAACACACATATGGTGTACAAAACTATACATGCTATAAGCCTTGAATCTTTTGATTAGTTTCTTTATGTATGACAATTTTTCCCCCACTACAATGACAAGACCTGTAAAGTCTGATTGAACAAATATAACTGTATTATCATCAAGTTGCCACAGCCAAATGTACAGTAAACAATACTGGAATGTAGGCAGAAGTCTTTCACCTCTTACTTAACTCCCAAAACTGATGTGTACCTGCTATCTATCAACTATGCAGCTTAAATCTGAGAAGCTGCCATGGCGAAAGCAAAAATTGATATTTAACTCTGCCTTTTATTATTCTATAATATTTTCTTGTTGTTGCAAGTCTGTGAATCAACTTTCAAGAATTCAGTTATCCCTAGATTTGGCAAGCCACTTAACCTCAAGGCTTCACTCCTGCATTTGCCATATAGATTATATCCTTAAACCCTCTTGCCAATCTGCTGCAGCAATAAGCTCAGCATATTGTCTTTGTTCTAAGACATTTTGACAAGTAAAAACTACAGGACAGCAGCAGTTGCTAGCAAGTTAACCATTAAAGTCTTATAAAGTCACCTTTAACTCTGTATATACCTGAAGAAGGAACAGTTAAATTCACATAAAGTTTAAAGAAATCATATGCACACATACATTATAGCCCCTTTTTATCATATGTTATCGAATAAAAGGGTTATTAAAAAAAATTCAGTGATGGCTTAAATAATAATTCAATGGCTGGTATATTATTTCTTGCCTGATTTATGGCTACCTAAAAGTCCAGTTGCTTAAATCATATGCATATTCAGGACTGTTTTATACTAGACATATAACTATACACTGCTTTTGACAAGACTTATCAGCTGAGTCAAATTGTTAACATACTAGCTCAATAGGTAACAGTCCCTAATAAGATACCCCACTTTAATGGGACACACAGTTCTGACTCTAAGCACACCAGACTTTTCTCAGACTCCTAAATGCTGCATAACTTGTGCACACTAAGAAACAGCCAATAATAATAAACAGCTGCGCCATGAGCGCATGATACGCCAGACGTCTTGTGTGGAAGTTTTATGCAATAATCATAAATAGTTTCTGAGAAAGTTTTAAGCAATAACCATATATTGTTTTTGAGACACGGCGGGACATGTGAAACCCCCAACCCTGGTTTTTTTTTTCAAAAAACTAAATATCACTAAAATAAAATTTTGAATCAAAACCAAAAAGTATACAGATCTTTAGATTAATATAACAAAGAAGTGTGTAAAGTTTTAAGCAATAATCATAAATTGTTTTTGAGATATGGCACAACATGTAAAAAAAACCTTCCCCTTTTTTACAAAATACTCAATAACTCAAAAATGAAATTTTGAATCATCACCAAAAAGTATACAGATCTTCAGATTAATATAATAAAGACATGTGTAAAGTTTTAAGCTATAATCATAAATCGTTTTTGAGATATGGTGCGACATGTAAAAAAACCCTCCCCCTTTTTTACAAAATACTCAATAACTCAAAAATAAAATTTTGAATCATCACCAAAAATTATACAGATATTAAGATTAATATAACTAAGAAGTGTTTAAAGTTTTAAGTCATAATCAAGAATCGTTTTTGAGATACGGTGCGACATGTGAAAAAAACACACCCCTGTTTTAGTTACAAAGTGCCGTAACTCAAAAAGTTTTAATCTTATTTTCACCAAAAAGTATACAGATCATTTGACCATCATAAGAAACAACTATGTTAAGTTTCATGAAATTTGGATGAGTCGTTCTCAAGTTACGGTGCGACATGTTTACGCCGGACAGACAGACGGACGGACACCGGACATTTGTATACCATTATACGTCCCGTCAAAATTTTGACGGGCGTATAAAAATTAAGTCTTGGTTTTACCAAGATAGGGATCAAATCCATGACCTTGTGCACTTGAAGTTTGTATGCTACCATGAGAATGATCACGACTGTCATACCTAATCAGAATTAATTAGATAGCAACCACCAAAAGAGAAAAATCACCTGATACAAAAAAAACAACATTGAGTATGTTATTAAATCAGGTGTTTATTTTTAGTTTTTTTATCCACTCAAAACCCAGAAATGAAGCTCTTATAAGGTAAGCATCATTACGGTGCAAAATATACGGAAAATAACTGTGAATAACTGCCGCACTTGGGTATAATTAAAAGTACTCAAACATTAACGGGATTCTAAAACCACATCAGATTGCCAAATCATTACTTACGGACAAAAACAACTGCAAAATATCAAATCTTTTTTTTGATTCTGCATGATTTATTATTGTGATTGTTGGAAAGTAGGCCAAAATACAAGATAAATTATTCAGATTTCAGGAAATGTTGCATTCATTTAATGATATCAAAATTTGATATGCATTTTTTTACTTTTGCAAAACATACCCTGCAGCCAATTGTACTAAATATTCTTAATTGAAGATAACAATATATTCCCCCATGATCCTTAAGTAGTAATTATATTCTAAAACACATAATCCCCTCTCCCAAAAAAAACCTCTTCTATAAATAATAAATATTACTATTGGTTTTCCCTGAAATATAAATCTTAATGTTTCAATTTTAATATAAAAGCAGAAATTTGTCTTTGAAATTAATATCCAGTCGTGTCATAATTCTGACAGTAATTCAATACTTTTACATTTTAACCTCATATATCATGTATATCTATAATATATATATATTTTTTTTAACATAAATTATGTATATAAAAGGAGATATGGTTATACTTCAATGATACAGCAGCCAAACAACATGTAAAGCAAGAAGACATCTAGAGGTCAACATCGTTTTTGACAGTTATCAATCATACATGTCTATACAATATGCCAAACACTAAATCAGAACGAATACAGAAAATTAGACCAAAAAATATGCAATAGAAAAGTAGGGATCTTGTTATTCCTGTAACTAAATCCCTGCACTTGACAAAACATAAGGCAAAGGAATAGTGTTTTTACCTACTTAAGTCACCAGACCTTCAACACTAAGCAAAATATCATGATACCTCTCAATGTGTTCGAAACAGTCATCTTAGCTAAATATCTTTAAACCACTTAAGAGTTTATAAAATAAATCCTCGAGTATCTATTGTTTTACAGATCTCTTTGTTTGTGTATTCATTTACCTGAAACAAATGGACTTCGTCATCGTTCAGTAAATGGTCATTATCTAGGTCACAAATCTGAAAAATAGTTTTAAGACAATTTCAACAGCTGTAAGTTAGCATGAAAATTACATAAAATTATTCAATCTTTATTTGGAGTAAATAACACTATTTTAAATCTAGGTTGTATTTTTACTTGTTACAAGAATGGAATATTTAATAATCTCTTTTTGGGTGCATTTTGGTTATTATTTTATTTTTAAATTGCAGCGCTTCAAAATGTTCTTTCCTGTTCTAATGTTCTAGTATAAAAAGGTAGCTACTTCTTGATATCAATATATCTTTCTAAGTGAATGTATGAGAGAAACAAGTAAATTGAATTCTGATGTATTCTGTGTTTCATTTTCAATATTTGATTCTGCGTTTCATTTTCAATATTTGTATTCTGTTTCCTTTTCAATTTTTGATTCTGTGTTTCATTTTCAATTTTTGATTCTGTGTTTCATTTTCAATATTTGATTCTGTGTTTAGTTTTCAATTTTTGATATCTTTATATTACTTCATAAATTTAGATGGTATTCTATTTAACATTCAGACACTTAAATTTGCGGTCATAAAACATCTTTCATGTTGCAAGCATGGTCCTCCAAACAACAATGAACATAGCTACATGGAAAAATATCAGGGTTGTTATCCCAATAAAAACTTGAAAAACGTTGCAATAACAGATGTACAATCAAATCTGATCATTTTACTCAGTGATATTGTTGTCTTTTTTCAAAACTACCTCTACCGTTTTATTGGGAAAAATGCAAATTTTTATTGAAATTGGGAAATTTGTATTTTTTATTTTAAACACATCTCCGATTTTTTGCTGACCTTTGCTGTCTTTTCTACACTGTTTTTTCATGTATATTTTGGTTGTCAGACATTTTCAACCTGAAAGGTAATTTTTGGAGAGGGGAAAGACACAGAAACAGTGATGGTACTTAATGCATTGAAAACCACATGTGTTACAAACACCATGATAATTCTGATCAGAAAACCGGATCTAAAAAGTGTTTTCTAATATCAAAATAATAAATTAACATGAATATGAAATTTACAAACATTACTACCAATGCCATCACTGTTTTGGGAAAATGTAAAACTTTTTGGGAGGAATTTAAAGCCACTTTTTTTAGTAATTGGGAATTTTCTCTGGGGAAAAGTTTGAATTTCAGCTGTAATTTGAGGCAAACAATATCACTGTTACTACAATGACCAACTAACCTTGATCAGTGTCAGCTCAATGTATGATTGCAGATATTGGCCGATTAATTCTGTGAAAAAATGATATTTTCAAATTTTCTGTGAATTATGACAACAATGAAATTTCAAACTCATTAATGATGTAAATAAACCCTTGGAATACCAGTATTAATACATTACCTTGAATACTCGTGTTAAAGCTTTCTTACACAGCGGTGTCAGCTGAAAAAATGAATATTCTTAAAATGTGAAAAGAAGTCAAATATAATTTTAAAAAAATCAAAAAAACAGAGAGTTATCCAAAATCAAGAAAGCAGATATGACAATTAACGATCCAAATGTAATATTTTACAAAATTTCCATGTAAAAAGGAAAAGATCGATGAGCACCCATTTTGGCACCCCCTATTTACTCATTTTTCAAATTTTTGTTGTCCTTTTTTTACTGAATATCATTTTTGATTTCAGGTTGTTGGTTTTCTCATTTCAAATGTTTAACATTTTGCTATGTTGGGGCCTATTATAACTTGCTATGCAGTATACCGGGCCTATTATAACTTGCTATGCAGTATACCAGGCCTATTATAACTTGCTATGCAGTATACCAGGCCTATTATAACTTGCTATGCAGTATACCGGGCCTATTATAACTTGCTATGCAGTATACCAGGCCTATTATAACTTGCTATGCAGTATACCTTTGGCTCATGATTGAAAGCTGTAACGCCACTTAAAGTTGCTAACATCTTTGCCTTTAGACTTTCATGAAAAGTTTTCTCATTGGCAATCATACCCAATCTCCTAACTTATTTATAACTATGAATAGTACAAGTAAATTAAATGATTTTGAACCATCCTTTTTGGAAACTTTTAGACTTTATAGTTCTTGCAAAGGAGTAGGTCCGGTAAGACCCCTTTTTGGCCCCAAAATATAACAGTTTTACAAAATTGTTAAAATGTAAACTTTTAGTTATTTATTGGACAGTTGAATGCTTCTGCTACATAAGAATGGGCTGTTTTTGACAATACAATGCACATATATCGGGTTGTAGCACCATTATGTCATGCTAAATTACTGAAATCTTCAAAATTCTATCATTTTAGTTAAATTTTAGACGGTTTTCTTGTAAAACGAAAGTGGCCGCATTCGTGTTCATCCTTAATATTGAAATGTAAGTTGTATTTTATGATAATACATAACATATGTAAAGGTTGTGGATGAACACGGATGCGGCCACTTTCATTTTTGACAAAAACCATCTGAAAAGTGATGTTTTTTGGCATATTTGAGAGATTTTTCATATTTGAGCTCGAATCGGATCGTTTTTAATGACTAAATCAGTTAAAATCTTTCACTTATACTAATCAAATCAAGTGAAATAGACACTTAAGTCTTTAAAAAGTGGTCAAAATCTTTCGTCAGATGAAACTGAAATTTGAGGCCAAAATGAGTCCTTACCGGACCTACTCCTTTATTTTCGAACCTACCTCTTTTTCTTCAGGATTATATACAGGGGCTGTAGGATGCAGTACTGCTTTCTGTGCATAGTAAAACATCTCACTTATATTCTTCAACGTTCTTGCCGAACACTACAAAAAAGAGTTTATAAAACATGATGTATTTACGAACACAGAAAGTACTCTTTTTTTTTCATGGGACACCAATTTTAGCAAATATCCTATTCACAAATTTTGTTATACCAATAAATCACATTTTTCTCCTATTTATTTTTCTTTATGTATGAAAATACAATGAAAACTTGTTGAATAAGAATTGAAAAAAAAAATGGAAATTTGAACAACTAATTTCAATTACATTCATTCTGTTGATTATACAATATGTATTTTTTCAGAAGAAAACTGTGGTTTATATTTTTCAAAGTAGGTAAATATAAGATTATTACCAAAACAAATCAATTGATTAAAGAATTGATCAAAGCTTCAAATGGGAAACCAGAAGTTACTGTTTTATTATTATATTATGCTTTAAAGTGAGTAAAATCCACATTTGTCATGTTTGTGGTTAAAATGTTTCAAAAACATTGTTCTTTAGTTGTGCAGCAGTTGTTCTATTAAAGCTAGATTTTTTTTTATATCTTTGTTAATCTGCCACTGTAATAATTATTATAGGATTAAACGTTTTTTTAAAGGAATTTATTGGTACATGTATATAAACTCAACCAATTCACTCACAAACAGGACTTTTATAATAAGTTTGTGAGTGACTTGGTCCAGTTTACACATCAAGAAATTTCTTTAAAAAGGCGTTTAATCCTTTAATTCTTTAAAATTGGAGAAAGGGTATAAATTTTTTTACACACCTTACCTCTATCACACGTAAATTGTATATTCATGCCATTAAATAGGCCTGGCGCATGAATTTATTTGTTGGTTAACTCAAAAATATGTACTCAATGAAATGTGCTATTTGAAATGTCTGATTAATATTAAACTGCAAAAAGTCTTATTTTCATTCAAACGATTTTTTTGTGTGTATTATTTAATTAAACGATTAACGTGCAGTGAAAATAAATTTTGTAAACGTCGGTATTATTATCGTTGCCATCTTGTTTACATTGTTTACGAAAAGAAGTTTGGTCATCGTCGTCTATCGAAAAATAACCAACGTCAAGATCATTCTCTCGACCAATCATATCAACCTATTCCCTAATATGCAAATCATATAAGAATTATATTAAAATAATCATTTAAATATGCATATCATTAAAAATCATATTGATGTCTGAAGTCACAAGAAACTATAGGATTGATATTATAATAAAGGAGTTATTTCCCTTGTCCAACAACCAAAGAACTAATTTCAATCAAATTTAAATACAAAAGTATTAAAAAACAATCTGGGTATGGCAAAAAAACTTTTGAATAATTTGAAGCCACACTTTTGCAATAAATTGTGTTTATCTTTAACCTTTTAAACCCATTCACCAGCATGTTTTGAGGAAATAATGTAGATATAAGAAATATCATTTTAATTTTCTCACCTCTACACATGTTTCCACTTCAGCAAAGTCGTTCAAAATAGGCATCATGGTCTGAAAAACAAATAAAAATAAATTTTCTGAACAATTTTGTCAGAACTATAAGTGAAATGATTTTTTTTTTATTCATGAGAGGGTCTTAAAAAGTGCCATCCTTCTTTTTGTTTAATTCTGGAACAGCCCTCTCGTTCACAAATCTGCCAGAAATGCTACTGTATAGACATGATAGATATACACCTATTTGCATTATTTCAAAACCATTTTATATCAGATATATTATATTTAAAGATTTATAAAACTAAATAATATAGTGGTTCCTACCTCCATGGTACTGAAATCCAGTAAATCAGACTTGTTCCCCACTAATATAATGGGATTACTGTGTTCCTCTCCTCGACATTGTCGAATATAAGGTAACCAAAAAGTGGTAATCTGAAAAAGAAAAAAAACTTTTAACTAGTGATACATGTACATAATTACAGCCTAGGGATTCAGATATTTCCATCTGTCGAAAGATGGGTAGATGTATGTAGACCTCCAAATATGTGGGCAAAAGGGAAGTAATTTTCCTTCAAATTGTGCCAATTTAAACCTATCTATAGATGATGAATTCTTTTGAAACAACTGCATAATCTAATGTTGCCTTTAATGAAATAGAATGTCTGTACTTACTCTTTCAATTGTATCTTCATCTTCCACAGAATACACCAAACATATAACATTGGACTATGTAAAAATAGAATGGAAAATCTTGTTACAATGAATATGAAATCATAAGCTTTAAAATTATGAAAATATATTCAGTTAAAAATTTAATGATATTTTCTGATGATAATTTAGATATATTTTTTCTTGATTTTTTTTTTATGAATTGCCATTCTAAACAGTGAATTGTACTGTTAAAACCTAGAAATATACATGGAAATAATACTGATTTACTGATGTTTGTTTAACAACAGTCGCAATTATTTCCTGCATCCTTACTAGAACTAAGTAAAATTAGTTCAGTACTTTTTTTCTACAAGGATAGAGAGTATACATTTGTATCATAACTCAGAATGTGTGTGCTCATTATCAATGCAGGCCTGACCAAATCACCCATATTCAAAAGAAATCTTGGAATAATCCAATTAGAGTAGAAATTTGGCAATAGGTAACAGATCGCTCAAGAGTTTTTGAAGTTTTTGTTAATCATGCTCATTACTGACGCACCAATGACCTATGTTAGATGAGGCTTGGCGCCCCAAACATGTTTGACCCCATCACAGTCAATATGTGCCTGTCCCAGGCCAGGAGGGTGAAATGAATGGTTTTTATAGCCTACTACGTGGTACGGGTAATTCTCATTTTACTCTTCTTTTTTTATACTAAAATCAGCTAGTTATTTTTCTCCCTAGATTTGTTTTGCATTTGTCATTTCATGGCTTTTTATAGCATACTATGCAGTATGGGTAATTTGGAATTATTTGCATCAATGTTTAAACAAGATTTAGCTGCACACATATACATCCAAATGGCAATGAGTGTCTACTTTGTGTGGTTGATTCTGTTTATAGTTTGTAGTGTAGATAACCACATTTCAATACCATTGGCACCCACGTGCATGATGTGGTACAAACAATAATATTACCTTTACAATTTCTGCCTGTAAAGTTTCTTCATCTTGTTCCTGTGCTATAAAAATAATTTAACTTTCATTATAACTATTGTACATTATGACTGAGTATTGTCAATTTTGTTACAAGATTGGTTATTGCAAGTTCATTAAAATGCTTTTTTTGGGGGGTCTTAATTTACCCTCAGCATGCTTAGAGCTAAGTCAAAATATAAAATAACCAGATGCTCCACAGGGCGTAGCTTTATACGACCGCAGAGGTTGAACCCTGAACGGTTGGGGCAAGTATGGACACAACATTCAAGCTGGATTCAGCTCTAAATTTGGATTGTGATTAAATAGTTGACACAGCATAGGTTTCTGACACAGAATGAATGTGTTCTAATGAACTTAAAATTTTTGTTTTCTCTTAGAGCAATTCACTATGCTGTTGAATATTAATCCTTTTAATTTTCTTTTTTATTTATGAAATTTCAAATGAGAAAAATTGAACCCAATTTTTTTAATCACATCCCCCTTTCCCTTATTCCAAAACTAATCTCAATTAAAATTTCTAATTGAGTTTGCAACAATAACTACTCATTTAAATACATCATAAAATATTAAGATGTAAAAAAACTGCTTGTTATCACTGAATGGTAAAGATTATTTTAATTTATCAGTTGGTAGTAAAAAGTGAATATACATTGTATATTGTATATAACAAAGATTTAAGTTGATTCTGGACAAAGAAAGATAACTCCAATTAAAAAAAAATCTTGCTATTGCACAATATTTTGCAATTAGATATTTCTTGCTTACTATTCTGGACAAAGAAAGATAACTCTAAGTTTAAAAAAATTTGCTATTTCACAATCTTGTGCAATTAGATATTTCTTGCCATTGCGCAATACTGTGCAATTGAAAAGACTTGCTATTGCACAATAAATATAATAATTTTAGATCCTGATTTGGACCAACTTGAAAACTGGGCCCATAATAAAAAATCTAAGTACATTTTTGGATTCAGCATATCAAAGAACCCCAAGATTTCAATTTTTGTTAAAATCAGACTAAGTTTAATTTTGGACCCTTTGGACTTTAGTGTAGACCAATTTGAAAACAGGACCAAAAATGAAGAATCTACATACACAGTTAGATTTGGTATATCAAAGAACCCCATTTATTCAATTTTTGATGAAATCAAACAAAGTTTAATTTTGGACCCCGATTTGGACCAACTTGAAAACTGGGCCAATAATCAAGAATCTAAGTACATTTTTAGATTCAGCATATCAAAGAACCTAACTGATTCATTTTTTGTCAAAATCAACCTAAGTTTAATTTTGGACCCTTTGGACCTTAATGTAGACCAATTTGAAAACGGGACCAAAAGTTAAGAATCTACATACACAGTTAGATTCGGCATATCAAAGAACCCCAATTATTCAATTTTGATGAAATCAAACAAAGTTTAATTTTGGACCCTTTGGGCCCCTTATTCTGTTGGGACCAAAACTCCCAAAATCAATACCAACCTTCCTTTTATGGTCATAAACCTTGTGTTTAAATATCATAGATTTCTATTTACTTATCAAGGTTCTCGCTAAGGATTTTTGAAGGCGAGTCCAGGGACTCGTCATTTTTGGCCATGATGAGTCCAACAGCTAGAAGAAAATAATTTATTGCAATATAATGTAATATTATAGTCTCCATATCCTAATAGAGCAATGAAATGACATTAAATTAAAAATCACTTTTAAACTTTTGCTATAAAATGATGATATTTGTGTTTAACTGTGTTCAGTTTATATACAATATTTCAATCTTGATGCATCTATGGACTCATCAGTTTTGAAAATGGTGAGTCCAGACAGATTTTGATGAGTCCAGGACTCATAGACTCACCTTAGCGAGAACCCTGCTTATACTAACTTTAAGGTGCGAAAACCAAGAAAAATGCTTATTTGGGTCCCTTTTTGGCCCCTAATTCCTAAACTGTTGGGACCTAAACTACCAAAATCAATACCAACCTTCCTTTTGTAGTCATTAACATTGTGATTAAATTTCATTGATTTCTATTTACTTAAACTAAAGTTATTGTGCGAAAACCAAGAATAATGCTTATTTGGGCCCTTTTTTGGCCCCTAATTCCTAAACTGTTGAAACCAAAACTCCCAAAATCAATCCCAACCGTTCTTTTGTGGTCATAAACCTTGTGTCAAAATTTCATAGATTTCTATTAACTTAAACTAAAGTTATAGTGCGAAAACCAAGAAAATGCTTATTTGGGCCCTTTTTGGCCCCTAATTCCTAAAATGTTGGGACTAAAACTCCCAAAATGAATACCAACCTTCCTTTTGTGGTCATAAACCTTGTGTTAAAATTTCATAGATTTCCATTCACTTTTACTAAAGTTAGAGTGCGAAAACTAAAAGTATTCGGACGACGACGACGACGACGCCAACGTGATAGTAATATACGACGAAAAATTTTTCAAATTTTGCGGTCGTATAAAAATCTAAGATGTTCCTTACCTTCCCACCTAAAAAGCAGTCCACCCCCAAAAAATTGTTTCTAAAGTGTGTTTGTGTGTGCTCAGTTTTTTTTCTTGTTGAAAACATATTGTACTTAAGCTTTTGGCAAAAAACATAAATCCTGACCAACCTACCAACCCTACAAAGCATAGGAAAGTAGGGTAGGTAATATAAAAAAAGATTACTTTATTTTTAAACAGTACAAACAAATTCAGAATTTTTAAACAGTATCTACTATATATACCATGTACATAAACATGGTACATTATATGAATTCACTCTAAATATATTTGGTGTATGAATGCTTAATTATTTACAGTTTTCACTGTACTTACAACTATAATCTACTATATGTGTAGGAACTCTTTCTGGAGTAACATCAGCAGGAATGGTGATTTCTTCAGCTTTGGCTGGAACCTGAAAGAGAGATAATAATAATCCATGAACACACAACTTGGACAATTCTTGATTATCTCCCATTGCTTATAATATTATTCAACATTCATCTGTCGATATTTTTCATTACGCTTGGAATAAATTGATGTTTACTGTCCTTACTACATTTTGTAAATGATAAAACATAGAAAAAAGTAGACTTAATGTTTTACATTGTCATTTCGGGGTCTTTTATAGCTGACTTTGCGGTATGGGCTTTGCTCATTGTTGAAGGCTGTACAGTGACCTATACATTTGTACTTGTTAATTTCTGTGTCATTTTGGTCTCTTGTGGACATTGTCTCATTGGCAGTCATACCACATCTTCTCTTTTATATTTACACAAGTTTGAATTGAACATGTTGAATGAGGTTTCTATAACATTTTTCCTGGCTACATAAAATCGCACAGAACTTACAATAAGTTGCTAAGTATAAGCAGTTTGTAAGCAAGAAGCAGGAATTAATTATTCTTCATCACTTTTATTTAATCCTACATATTCATTGATATTCATTCATGCTTATTTTATACATTGTGACTTGGATGGAGAGTTGTCTCATTGGCACTTATACCACATCTTCTTATACTTATGATAATTGGAGGTCAATTCACATTAAAAAAAATGCATTTTAGCCATCAAACATGTAAAATAAGTAAATAATTATTTACCTCTTCAGGAAACTCTTCACTGACAAGTGTCAATATCAAGGATGTCTTTCCGACTCCAGCTGTAAAAAATGAAAACTTATTATATTAACAGTTTATTTGTACTATAATATTTATTATTAGTTTTTCCTCAGGATAATAAGAATACATTGTACACTGAACATGCTAAACAGGCCAAATAGCACAGACTGCTGACCTACATGTATGTGTAGTGATAATATGAAGTAATCTAGAATTACAAATATAGTGCTTGGAGAAATGCTGATATCAAAATAAGTAAACTTGTGGACTTCCAAGTCAACTTAGAAATACAATTTATGTATCTTGTATGCAGATATTTTGCAACAACATGTATTCTTCGAATTCAGTGTTAAAGACTTGTTGCCCCAAAAGAAGATGAGAATAAATATCAGGGTACCGGGTATTTAAACTGGACCCCTGTTCACTGTTGTGTTCACTTATCACTACACAAACAACAGGTATGGTCTTAATCCTGCGGTCAGCTTTCTGACTACGTGATTTAATAACTTGGATAACTTCTGCAACATGTCATGTGTTTATAATGCATTATATTGAAAGGAATTCAAACGAGATATTAGCACATTTATAGCTCTACTGTATTCTAAAGGAAATAAAAGATATTACTTTCAGCTCAGTTTGTAATGTTTGTCAAGAATGTGATGTAACATGCTCGTGGGACATTTATCTTTGCTGCCACCATGCCCATGGGTATAATTAACAGATGACTCATTTTTTTTTGCAGCATCGCAGTATAAACATTTAAGGTCAAGTTCCTGTTAATATAATTTTGCAGTGATTTTCCAACCCTCATTTTGGGGCCGAATTTAGGCCCCATTCCCAAAGAGAAATATGCTCTTTTTTTCCCAATTTTCAGCTCTAAAATTCCCAATCGTATATGGACATCGTCGCGAGATTTTGTTATTGTCGTATCTCCGTATCGTGTATTATTTTGTTGACAAATCTCTGAGCGATCGGGGTATTTCGGGAGTTATCATTATCGTTCACTTAAGACGATGATTGGTTTGCAATCTTTTTTGGATTGCATTGCAATCTACGATATTCTGGTCACGTTTGCGCTTGAAACATCCGAATGAATAATTCAATGACAAAGCAAAAAAATGAGACATAATGTAAACAAAATGAACGTAGATCATGTCTCATAATTCCAAATATATCACAAAGAAGCTAAAGGCGGCGGACGGTAGTAAATGCCGGAAGCTGGAAGCTTTTGGATTCAAAAAGTCGTTTCTACTTCCTTCTGATGAAACAAGTGAAAGAAGGAAAAGACCGACTCTCAGATACAGAACTGGAACAACTAGTTGACATGTTTAAAAATAAACATGAAGGAAAACTTGGAATTTTAAATAAAACTAAACTAGAGGCTCTCAAGAGCCTGTGTCGCTCACCTGTTAATGTGTTTACAGATGTTGGCCATCTTCGTTGGTAGGCGGGGTCATTAGACACTTTTTTAAAAAAAAGATACCCTAGTATTATGATTGTGGCCGAGTAGTTTTAGAAATGATCTTTATACAAGTTACAAAAATGACGAAAAGTTGTTCAATATTGACTATAAAGGGCAATAACTCCTTAAGGGGTCCTCTAACAATTTTGATCATGCTGACTTATTTGTAGATCTTACTTTGTTGAACATTATTGCTGTTTACAGTTTATCTAGATCTCTATCTATAATAGTATTCAAGATAATAACCAAAAACTGCAAAATTTCCTTAAAATCACCAATTTTAGGACAGCAACCCGACAACAGGTTGTCCGATTCAATTGAAAATTTGTGAGGGGATATATCTTATTCTGATGGACATTAAAATCTTGAAAGATTTGCCCTAAATGTCTTAGTTTCAAAGATATAAAGCAAAAACTGCATTTTACCACTATGTTCTAATTTTAGCCATGTCGGCCATTTTGTTTGGTAGGCTGGGTCATCGGACACATTTTATAAACTGTAAACCACAATGATAATTGTGGCCAAGTTTGGTTAAATTTGGCAAAGTAGTTTCAGAGAAGAAGATTTTTAGAAAAGTAACAAAAAATGACGAAAAGTTGTTAAAAATTTACTATAAAGGGCAATAACTCCTTAAGGGGTCGACTGACCATTTTGGTCATGTTGACTTATTTGTAGGTCTTACTTTGCTGAACATTATTGCTGTTTACAGTTTATCTCTATCTATAATAGTATTCAAGATAATAACCAAAAACTGCAAAATTTCCTTAAAATAACCATTTCACAGGCAGCAACCAAACAACAGGTTGTCCGATTCGTCTGAAAATTTCAGGGCAGATAGATCTTGACCTGATCAACAATTTTACCCCTGTCAGATTTGCTCTAAATGCTTTGGTTTTTGAGTTATAAGCCAAAAACTGCATTTTACCCCTATGTTCTATTTTTAGCCATGGCGGCCATCTTGGTAGGTTTGACGGGTCACGCCACACATTTTTTAAACTAGATACCCCAAGGATGATTGTGGCCAAGTTTGGTAGAATTTGGCCAAGTAGTTTCAGAGGAGAAGATTTTTGTAAAAGTTTACAGACGACGGACGACGGACGCCAAGTGATGAGAAAAGCTCACTTGACCTTTCAGGTCAGGTGAGCTAAAAATAAATGCTTCAGATTTCAAATGTGTCTTTTTAGAATTTCTATAGATTCTCATCATTATAAATAGAATCAGAAAGGATAGGTTAAATTTTACCTTTCAAGAGTAAAGTTACAAAGCTTGAGTGCATGCAAATGTGTCCTCAGACACATTCAACTTTTATTTTTAATCCTTTTTCTTAAAAAGATAGCTTATTTTGTAGGCAATTCATGCAGTTAATCCTTCTCAGAATGCAGGATTTTGCACCTAATTTTCAAAATTTTCTTGGCGGGGCATGCCCCAAACCCCCCTAGCAAGGAGCCGTGTGCCCGCCGTCGTAAAGACCAATCATATTTTTCCCAAACCATAATTTTTTTCCCAATTGCATGGGCCCCAGGACCCTTCCCCTAAACATCAGGAAAATCACTGTTTTGTAGCGAATTGTAGAACTTGTAAGATTCATCCCATTAATGTCAATGTGATGTTGTGAAAATCCAGGGATGGTACCAGCGGGATTCAAACCCTCAATCTCAGGATCTAAAGGCAGCGCAAAACCAATACACCTTATCGCTATTAGCCTTATCGGCCGGCTGACCGGGCCGCTTGAACTTTTGACGCATACAAAAATCACTTTTCCATTGTGGTGTCAGATATTTTGTTTTATGACGTCAAAATTTTACTGGAACCTGTGTGATATCCAGTAATGGCGGACAAATAGCGATAAGGTGTATTGAGCCAAAGAAGATCTTCCCTAGCCTTTATATCTCCCAGTCTACAACAGTGACAATGGCTCCAATCCGTTCCTTTGGTGAGAAGATTTAGATTGAATGGCTGACAAATTAACCAAATATTGAATATTAAAAGGTAGCGTTGACCAGCAGGGCAGCACCCCCACCAACCCAACCATTGAAATTAGTCAATTACACACCAATCTGTAGATCCCTAGTTTGTGCAATCCTTTGTTGGAGGTTTAAAAGATTAAGAAAACAGAACTTACGATCACCGAGCAGGAGAATTCGAACATCACTTTTTGTTGACATTGCAAACGCTCACAGAAATAGTACAAATATTTTTATGGAAGGTCACATTGCATTCATTTCCATGCAAAAACAGAAGAAACGTATTATTCGTGGATGTCTGATTACTGAATTCAAGTTTTGATCAGATTAATCACATTTCAACAGATGTCATGTAAGTCACAAATTTGCATTAAATAATAGAAAAGCAGGGGAAATCGCATAACATTGAGCACGATGCTTTTCAGAAGGGGAGATCAATGTCGTCCATATTTAATGAAATTGAATCCTCTGGACTTTCCTCATAAAATGATGCTAAAATCTAGAGAGTTATTTGAAATACGGAAGTAAGCTTTTGAATGCGTACGCGCAGGGCGGAAGTAACGACGAAAGCGTCTGCAGCAACCTTTTTTTTTGTTACGACGTGAAAGAAAAGTAAGACACATTTACATTTCACTGCTTAAGCACTATTTAGAATACCAAATGCAACATGCATTATTGAAAAAACATACAAAAGTGATGAAACTACCTTTATATCGACCAATGACACGTATTTTTTTTAATTCCTGAATCATTTGAGAAGTATTGAACTTCAAGTTTTAAATCAACTTTTAAAACGCAAAAGATCTCATGTGTAGCCGGGGAGCATAACACATGTATCAAGTTAAGTTTAGGATTTTCATTCATGTCAATCTGGCCCCAAGTTGATCCACCCTTTTCCAGGGCTTACTCTTAGTGAGCAGTAGCAGGTGACTTAGGGCTGGGGGATAAAAACGCGAAAGCAATACAAATTGGGTGCAAAAATGAAAGGAGCGAACATGATTTCGGGGTCAACGAACTCGGATTCAATAAAATCACCCAACAGTTGCATTAGTGTTTCTTTAGAGACGGAGAAGTTGTTGTTTTTTTCTATTGACAATAAAAGTTCTAAATCAATATGTAACAATTCCAATGTTAAAGAATATTTCATGCAGTGTTCTCCCCAGGCCGTTTTAGCACAGCGCTATTGCAATTCCCCGCTGTCCTATTGCACTGACCGCTGCGCTATCCAATGCAACCGCGTCGCTATATTTTGTTTCCGTATTTTTCAATTTTTTTCAAATTTCCCGCTTATTTTTCACTTCGAATCACATGATCTACTGGTTTACGATTTTTTAATGAATTATTTCCGTTGTATTAAAGTAACATCACGGGACCAGTCTAATAAATTTTACAAAATGGCGTTTTTGGAAGATCAAAATAAACAAAGATTTCAACATTGACATCGATTTTTTTAATTTAAAGAAAATATAGAGGCATATATGAATGAAATGTGATGAAATGAATTGACCGCATTTCCCGACGTCACTCACAAACTTGTTTTACGAACTTTGAACAAACGATGATTTTAAAAACGATCAAACACAGGGGTTTGTTACAAATTATTTGCCGGTTTTACTATCCATACGAACCCCGAAAATGATCAAGTCTTTTAAATATTAATTATCCCCTATTCGAACTTATAATTTAGTCAGAAATTCTTCCATTTGATAACAATTTGAGAGGATATGATTAGCAAAACAAACCCCAAGCTGATACGACTTGAGAAATTTTACTTTCTCGATGTCCAGCTTGGATGAGGCCATTTAAATATTATAAAACGTTTAGGTCATAAAAATGAGAAATATTATCTTTATGCTAAAAAATGTCAATTCCTGTCAAACGTCGTAAGGTAAACAGTACACTGCTACAGTTTGTTACAAAACCAAACAGAAGCTGACAATGACTTTATTGTTGGTCCTACATGTCATGTTCTGCAACATTACCTGATGGTGCTAAGAAATCTTGACACAGGCAGTCTGGTGTAGATCCATCATGGAAAAAGACTTCTCCTTCAGTTTTATACATAGATAGTATGAGGATTTAGATATGAATTTACAATGGAGAAAAAAAGACTCTTCAGACTTCTATATCCAGACAATAACATTAACAAACAAAGCATCATTAAGGGATACACTGTAACTTCAGAGCTCCAGATAAGAATTCACAAATTGGGGTTTTTACCCACCATTTTCTTATATAATTGGGTGATAAAGTTTTTTAATTGCATTATCAATTCCAATTCACCCCTCAAATTAATATCAAATTGGGTTTTTCACCACCAAGCTCCTTAATGTATTGGGTTTTTTCATCAACACAATATTGAATGATTTAGGCAATATCAACCTTAGATTTTTTTTCCATCTTAAATATGTTTCTTTCATTGTTTAGCTGTTTTATTTGGTTTAGGGTTAGGGTTATTTGCTAGCTCTTTTATTTGGTTTATTCACTGAGGAGCAATTGTAGGTTTAATTTGTGACCCGTTTAACATGTGCAAAACCTTCCGCCAGTTTTGTATTTACTCACAAAAACGGATAATATGTATTCACAGGCACTCGTCTTATACCTTTATATAATAAATTCTGAGACCAGTGCCTGTGTGTGTATTCATTAATTAACCGTAAAATGAAGAAAAAAAATAGTATATAAACTCTAATTATACTTGAATGTTTATTCAATTTACATAAATCTGGGTTTATTTGTCTTTTATTAGAATGTTTGGTTTCTGGTGCTTTATCAGGTTATAATTGATTTGGCCATTCACTTTTTCTAACTGATTTCGTTTTTGACGAAACCCCGTGTTTATTAGCAATGTTCTCGTTAAGGTACGCACACACGCCCGTGCGTTCCATGGACGCTTCCTAAAAAAACTGGCTGAGTCTTGTTATCATCATAATTTTCCCTCAGCTTTTCAACAGAAGCAGAAAACATGCTTCTATTCAATATTTTTACGGGACATTCATCCGTTTTAATTCAATGTATGTTATGATAAATCCAGAGCAATGCGAAAAAAATATGACTACATGACACACGATAATTGGATAAACGCCGAGAAGATCGAAATGTTTTCAAAAACACGTACACACCTATTGAGCAACGGATATAAACATAGATTTACGCGACGACTGTCAACAGATAAGGGTAAATAACGCAAACGGTAGCCAATAAAAGGGTTGAGAACTCATGATTTTGGCATATAATTGGGTTTCCCTTTGAATTATTTGGGTTATTGAACCCTGCCATGGGCAATTGCATTGAGTTTTTTATTATTTGTATTGCGTGATCACGCAAATACGCAGCTTATCTGGAGCTCTGGTAACTTCCATGAGCATGACAAGGACATCATAACAAGAGGAAACATCAACAGCATGATATAATAAAAACACATAACAAATCAATTACAAACAAACGGCGCGCTGCGATAAAGTTACTGAGAATTGTCGAAAATTACGCGCTTACCACAGTGCTATCCAAAAATCCTGGGGAGAACACTGTCATGTATAAGTTTCTGTCTAGCCTCTTCATAATTTTCACAAAACAGTAAATAATGTTTCACAGTTTCTTATTGACCACATTCAAATTAATTTTGTTTTGGTAATTTCTTATGTAGAATCCTGATCTTAAATTTTTAGTGCCAAATTAGAGATTTTACCCCATTTTCACAATCCACTGAACAAAGAAAATGATGCGGATGGCCGGCTCGGCATCTGTGTACTATGGACACATCTTGTTTTAAGTGTCCTTCTTTTCCTGTTTGCCAAATACAGCTTATGTCGAGAAAATTGAACCTATAATCAGACTATTGTTGACCTGAATTAGATTACCAATTCCTTTTATTTCTCGTAAAATACCGAGTGATTTTCCAGCTTTCTTTTCTATGATGTTGATAATGGTTCACTGAAGGTAAGTTTTTTTATTTATTATTATTTCACAGAGGAACTATTAATATAATAGTGCAACAAGATATGATAAACTTAATCAGCTTTGAATTTGAACTGTTACTTTAATTGTATACTAGGGTATGAATTGAACAATATAAATGTCCAATGTCAGATTTATTAAAAGAGGTTAAAGTATTGATTTTAAAGTTGATTGCATAAAAAGACAATTCTTTTATAACTTCAAGAGCATACATCAAATTATACGTTCGGCAAAATAAGTTTATTACTTTAATTCGATTTTGGCGATGTCATATGGATTTCATTCCTCAACCGAAAACCTGGATATAGGGATTGTAAAACAAGTCAAAATCTACCCGAAAAATTATTATGATGATTTTCTGATCAATTTCTTTAAATCTATAATTTTACCTGGCAAATATTTATGACAAGTTGAAGTTAAACAACCCTACGGCTACGATAATCAACAACTACTGGTCACAATTACATTAACATGTGTCATCATTTGTTGTTACATACATCTATGTAATCTGCTCATCTGTTGGATCATAACAATCCTCAAAATTGATTAATTTGTTAACAGAATCAGTCAGTCCACAGTGATTTTCCAACCCTCATTTTGGGGCCGAATTTCGGCCCCATTCTCAAAGAGAAATATGCTCTTTTATCCCAATTTTCAGCTCTAAAATTCCCAATCGTATATGGACATCGTCGCGAGATTTTGTTATTGTCGTATCTCCGTATCGTGTATTATTTTGTTGACAAATCTCTGAGCGTTCGGGGTATTTCGGGAGTTATCATTATCGTTCACTTAAGACGATGATTGGTTTGCAATCTTTTTTGGATTGCATTGCAATCTACGATATTCCGGCGGACGGTAGTAAATGCCGGAAGTTGGAAGCTTTTGGATTCAAAAAGTCGCTTCTACTTCCTTCTGATGAAACAAGTGAAAGAAGGAAAAGACCGACTCTCAGATACAGAACTGGAACAACTAGTTGACATGTTTAAAAATAAACATGAAGGAAAACTTGGAATTTTAAATAAAACTAAAAAATAAATGCTTCAGATTTCAAATGTGTCTTTTTAGAATTTCTATAGATTCTCATCATTATAAATAGAATCAGAAAGGATAGGTTGAATTTTACCTTTCAAAAGTAAAGTTACAAAGCTTGAGCGATGCAAATGTGTCCTCAGACACATTCAACTTTTATTTTTAATCCTTTTCCTTAAAAAGATAGCTTATTTTGTAGGCAATTCATGCAGTTAATCCTTCTCAGAATGCAGGATTTTGCACCTAATTTTCAAAATTTTCTTGGCGGGGCATGCCCCCAAACCCCCCTAGCGAGGCGCACACGGCTTATGCCGTGTGCCCGCCGTCGTAAAGACCAATCATATTTTTCCCAAACCATAATTTTTTTCCCAATTGCATGGGCCCCAGGACCCTTCCCCTAAACACCAGGAAAATCACTGGTCCACATTTCGATTTTAATCAATTTATCATACAATCACAATTTGCAAGGTTTTGGGGACCGTAATGTCAGCTCAAATAATTAAGATTCAGCGAAATCTTTTAAATTCTGCATTAAAAGCCTTTCTAGAAAATCAATGTTTTGGCTTTCTGTAATTTCTAGATTACCAAAGGATATTCTCTGTCATAAGAATTAAAAAGAAAAACTTCATAGTAAACAAGAAATTTTAGGTGAACTTTCAATTGATCTTAATATAATTAACTCAAACAGGCGGAATTAATTTTATTGAAATTCATAACAATGAATTCAAATAAAATTTTACATGCACTTTGAATTTAAAGATCCATTGAAAAATTTCAACTCTTACTTTCATGTGCAGTCCTTTAAATTTTTGGAATTAGTGAAAAAAAAATTCAAATTTTACAATAATTGAAAAGAAAATTTTCACAATTATAGCAAGTTTCAACATTGTCAGAATATGATAACATCTGTATGTCGTTGATCTTTAAAATGTTATTTAGATGTTTTTGGCCATTTAACTAATCTATATTTGAGACTACATAAGGATTAAATAAGTCAATGTTTTTTGTTGAGCTATTTTAAACTGTTTACATAGACCTTTGCCAAACAGATTAGTTTGGTATCCTGCGTAAAATCGGGTATTAACATTTGTCAATATTTTGTCAAAACATTATAGTTAAGGTTAAATTAGGTACATGTAAAGGAATTTTATATTATTTGACATTATTTTGAACTGTGTTTGTGCATGGTGAGAATTGATAATCTGAAGACAAAATCAAATTGTCATTTGAGAAAAGCTTCTGCCAATAAGTTCATGAAGATACGATCTAATTTTCAAAAAGTGTCGTGGATCAATATATTGTAATAGATAAAAAGGAAGACATTGGAATAGATTACAAAACAAGCCTAATTCAGGTACTGTTTTTATAACATTTTTCTTTTCTCAAATGATCAAAAGTCAGGCTATTTGGACTATTATTGAATATATATAGATAATATGTTGAAGGTTTTAATGATCTTTTTTACTGTTCAATCAGGGAGGGAAATTCACAGGGTCCCAGAAGACCTTTGCCACTTATATTTCAACATAGATATATAGATACTATAACTGCGACAAGTGTGTTACAATATAATTCCCACTTGAGACAGTAGAATTTTAATATTTAAAGCCCAAGGCTTGTAGAGCTTATGAAATAATTGAATTTAACTGTTGAGAGCGGTAAAATATTTTAATTATAACACAAGTTATAGAAGTGGAATCTGCTTCTCATATGATTTTTTCCATTCCTTTTCCAAAAGTTATGTACTTTATATGTGACATCAGCAGGCATGGTCACCTTTTTTTATGACATCACAGTAGGAATTTCGGAAGAAATCAAGAAATTATTATTAAATGTCATAATTAAATTTTTACCAATCATTTGCTGAGAACAAATATTTCACTAGTGATAAGAAATATTTTTCCCACACCGCTCAGGAAATGAGAAATAACACAAAAAATAGAGGAATATAGATTCCATAACTGCAACAAGTGTATCACAATATTTCTCCACTCGAGACAGTTAAATTTTAATATTTAAAGCGCGAGGCTTTCTTATATAATTAAAATTTAACTGTTGAGAGTTGAGAAATATTGTAATACACGAGTTACAGTTGTGGAATTTGTTTCTCTTATGATTTTTATCCTTCCTTTTCAAAGATTTGAGGAAAGTTGTGTACTTTTGATGTGACGTCATCAGGCATGGTCGCTTTTTTTCATGACGTCACAATAAGAAAATTCAGAAGAAAACAAGAAAATTTAACGTCACAATTAAATTTCAACCAATCATTTGCCGAGAACAGATTTTTCACTATTGAGGAGAAATATTTTTCTCACACCGGTCAGGAAATGTGAAAATAGCACCAAAAGAAGAGAAACTTAATTTTCACATTTGGCTTGATCTTGAACACTTGGCGGACTAAAATATAAGCAGATTATAATCTTAATTTTAATTTTCTTCCCTATCCATATTGTTTTGATGATTTCTTTTATATTTTGTAAGTAAAAAATTACATAGTTTTTCAATTATTGAGTGAAAATATTCACTATTCAGGTTAGCTATAGGTAAGAGAAAAAAAATTGTTTTTTAATAACTTTTATAGAATATTAAAACAACTAAAGAAAACAAGCCATAAAAAAAGACAAATTTAAACAACTCTATTCTGTTAGGGAGCTACCATTTGATTTTTATGGGGGGACTAGGATGAAAAATTTTGTCCTGCATTTTTTTTTTTAGTTGTAATCTCTGTCCTGCCTTTTTATTTTTCACTCTATTCGGTCCTGCCTTCTTATTTTTTTTAGTTTATCCTGACTTTTTTTTACTCAAAATTCCTATCCTGCCTATTTTTTTCAAATTTCAAACTCAAAATATGTAGTTCTCTCCATTTTTTAGGGCTAAGTGGGCTTAGTTTGGTTTGTATATTTCAAATACATGTACATCATTTTGACTACATTTACTGTTCTTTTTATATTGATAAGTTGCAAGCAGTTTGTACTAGAGGTTTTCAGAATCTTTTCACTAATGTTCAATAAGTTTAAATTTGTACAGTAATATTGAAAGCAAAATTTATTCATAAGCCAATAATCAATGCATGCTCCATGTTGAAGGCCGTACATTGACCTATAATGGTTTACTTTTTTTAAATTGTTATTTGGATGGAGAGTTGTCTCATTGGCACTCACACCACATCTTCCTATATCTATTGAATGTAATTTTAAATGAAATAGAATTTTATTTATTATCTAGTCAGGCAGAAAATAATAGTTGATTGTTATGAGGTGATAAAAAATTCATTTGACAAACATCCTTTTAAGATAGATCCTATTTCTTAATTCAAAGTGCTCGAGCGTGCTCTGAATAGCTTTAATGAATTATTTGTATCTGTACCTTTCTGTATACAGATAAAGACATCTCCAATAATAAAATCGAACGTTCATTTAAGTCAAACTATCTATTCATTGTTGTGAAACACAATTATTATATTTTTTTTCTGATTGTTTGTTCCACAACAAGTAATAATTTTGCAGTCATTACTTTCGTTGAAAAATGGAATGTCGGAAGTGTCAAAAAACACTTTCATGTTTTGAAGTAGAGCGTTAAATTGCATTTAATTTTGCAATCAATATTTGACTATTAGTATAATAACACACTGCATCAGGTTACAGAACTTTAAATTTTTACATACAAGTCGGACGTAAACAAGTTGATACAATTCACATATTTAGATATGTAGATAAGTTATTTGTACTTTAAAATAGATATATTTTTAATAACGTCATTTTTATTTTTCAGATTTTTTTTATAGCAATCTGGTTGAGACATGCAAAAGTGATAAAATTATTGTGTAAATAGGATACTCACAAGGACATCCCTTGTTTCTATCAACAATAGACTCTACAGGGTGTTTTATTTATAAAGCAGTATTGATTAGATAATGGCTCGTAGAAATTTGGAGAAACATTTACAAGCAGGAAAATGTATAGAAAAAGGTAAGTGTTGCTACGTCATGTATATAGTTTCATATATGAATTATAATAAGCATAATAAGGCATATGAATTTTCCTTTATCATAAAATATTAAGCTTTAAAAGTTTGATTTTATTTTGTCATACAAAATTTACTCTTTTCACATGTAATTAGGTTTTTGTTATATAATGAGCTTGAAGGATGTAAAAAATCCACGTTATTTTTAAAAATTTTGTTTTTAGAAAAATTAAAAATATTCAGATTGCTTAATAGTCTTATGTTCTTGTTATTGTTCAGATATATGTATCTTGCTTCAGTTTATTTGTGTTTATTGATATGATTTACATAACTATGTTCTTTTCCTACAACATTTTTCTGAGATCATCAATCTGACTTTAAATTTTTGATCTGGGGCAAGTTATTGCCCTTGAATTCTGAAATAGAGAACTTGTTGCATGCTTTTGTAGAGCAAGGGTCAGAAATAAAGCCATTAAAGGACTGAATAATATAACCTTACAACTGATATGTTTATCCAACATTTTTACTAGATCTGAATACTAACATATAGTTATATATAAATTTGAATTAACCAAGGTAGTGATTTTATAATTATCAACAAATCATTTGCTTTTTGGTTATTTCATTAGTTCGATCAAAGATCATACTCGGTACATAAATTCAACTTATTAATTATTTGGATTATATGCCAAATTCTGGTTTTGACCCAGATTTCATAGTTTACTGAACTTGAAATTTGTTTACCAGTAGTGTGCATTGCGAACATATACACTCTCTGGTTAAAGTCTTAGTTTTAGTTTACCATGCATGCATTAACTTCTGGTCTGTGACATCAACTTAAAACTAAAACAAACATTACTTCACAATAATGACTTAATGTGAAATATTAAATATATATACCAGTTTAGGATTTGCTCCCAACTTCAAGGTTCTTATGGAAAACACAAGCTGATAATGGGGAATGGTTTTAATCAGACTGAGGTCAAAGAAACATAACACTATAGTGCAAACAGAGTATTGTGTCCTATCATGACTATCATGTCTATAAACCAGGGGCGGATCAAGCCATTTTAAAAAGGGGGGGTTCCAACTATATGCTCCCATTCAAATGCATTGATTGTCCAAAAAAAAAAGAAGGGGGTCCCCCCCTGGATCCGCCAATGATAAACACACGTCTTTTATTCATTTTGTTGTTTAAGTTTTTCATACTGTATAGTATGATTAAAATGGGCATGAGCTTAAGGTACAGACATGTATAGTGGTTCATCAATTTTTTTTTTGCCAAAATCAACCAATTATTCAAGACCAAACTGTCTAAATCATGTAAATAGAATTGAGTATAGAAACAGGGAATGTCAAAGGGACAACTATACTAGACCAAAAAGCAGAAAACAACCCAAGGCCACCAATAAGTTTTCAATGCAAGGATAATATCCTGCACCAGGAGGCAGGCTTCAGCTGGCCCTCCAACAATAATGTATTACTAGTTCAGTTAAATAGACACCACGGTGACCACACTAATAACTCCGAAACATTTAATTTAACCAAATTTAAAAAAAACACACAAGACTAACAAAGGCAGTAGAGGAAATGCTTGTTACCCTCCCCTTATACCTATAGATACTAGCATGCTCTAATATTTGATACATTGGCCCAAAAAGTTTAGTCAATGGTTATTTGTATAAAACTGTTTTTAAAAGAGTTTAAATTGATATTTCTTGTACATTCTACATTTGTGGAAATTGCAAACTTTTACCAAGTAGAAATTAAAAGCTCTTTGCCAGTAATTGACATTGAAATTGATTGTCCTTGCTGGTTTTGTTCATGAAATTGATTCCTAGTATTAATTGCATTAACAATCAAGGAAATGAATTTGATATATATGCAAAAAGCATGTTTTTAAAGAACACAGTTTTGTAAATGAAATAGATTTATTGGTAATTAATAATTTTACTTGCAGGCTAGAAGAAACTATTTAAACACACCATTTTCTCAATAAAATTAACAGCTGCAAAATTTATGCCTTTTCATTTAGAAATAAAACTGATAACAAATCTTTGGATTGGTTGTTTGCATTGATACATGCATATTTTGGTTGCAGAGTGCACAAAAATTGTGCAATTGAATTTATAAACTATCAACTTTTCATCAATATAAAGTTGGCCTTATAAATGCAGTCTGGGTCACAATAAGTGCATTGACAAATATATAGCTGACTGATGTTTACTTTTAGATCATTAAGAAAGAATAGACTCAGACAATATTGTTTATTTTGATATAATAGTTGGGTGGTTGTCGAGTCAGTTCAGTAGTTTCTCTAGATAACAGTTACATATTAACAATACCTAAAATATATTATGTACATATTGTACATATATACCTGATGACTGGATGTTCATTAGTTGTTCTTTGTTGATGTGGTTTATAAGTGCTTTCGTTTCTCTTTTTATATAGATTAGACCTGTTGGGTTTTCCAGTTTCAGTGGTTTTACACTAGTCATTTTAACGGTCCTTATATTGCTGTTTGGTTTGAACCAAGGCTCCCCTTTGAAGACTGGATGCAGAGTTGTCTCATTGGCACTCCTACCACATCTTCTTATATCTATATACTGTATAAATTTCCCCTCAAACTATTCTAAAGGCTCAAACATAATTCAAATGAATTTTGGCACAAAAAAGCTTTTTGATAAGAAAGGCTTATAATACAGAAGAACAACTTGACAGCTAGTTCTAACAGAGTTAAGTCTTGTATGTTGTATGGCAGCCGTAAAAAGTTTCCCAGTGTCTGAGGTGTATGCGCTTATATTTTTTTTAACGTGATGGCATATGCATTATTACATGTATTATGTGTGCTTCTTCATTTTTGTCAAGCCTGGAACTTTTGTTGCAGAAAGCTCGACATAGGGAAAGTGATCCGGCGGCGGCGGCGTTAGCTTACTTCTTAAAAGCTTTATATTTTAGAAGGTGAAAGATCTGGATGCTTCATACTTTGTATATAGATGCCTCATGTTACGAAGTTTCCGTCAGTCACATGTCCAATGTCCTTGACCTCATTTTCATGGTTCAGTGACCACTTGAAAAAAAAGTTCAGAATTTTTGTAATGTTCTCTCTTATTATAAGTAATAGGATAACTATATTTGGTATGTGCGTAACTTGCAAGGTCCTCATGCCCGTCAGACAGTTTTCACTTGACCTCGACCTCATTTCATGGATCAGTGAACATTAGGTTAAGTTTTGGTGGTCAAGTCCATATCTCAGATACTATAAGCAATAGGGCTAGTATATTTGGTGTATGGAAGGACTGGAAGGTGTACATGTCCAACTGGCAGGTGTCATCTGACCTTGACCTCATTTTCATGGTTTAGTGGTTATAGTTAAGTTTTTGTGTTCTGGTCTGTTTTTCTCATACTTTGTGCAATAGGTCTACTATATTTGTTGTATGAAATGATTGTAAGGTGTACATGTCTAGCGGGCAGATGTCATCTGACCTTGACCTCATTTTCATGGTTCAGTGGTCAAAGTTAAGTTTTTAAGTTTTGCATGGTCTTTTTATCTAATATTATATGCCAAAGGTCAACTATATTTGGTGTATGGAAATATATTATGATCTATATGTCAGTTCCACAGGTTTTATTTGACCATGACCTCAATTGCACGGTTCATTGCACGGTGTTAAGTTTTTGTGTTTTGGTCTATTTTTCTTAAACTATAAGTAATAGGTCAACTATATTTGTTGTATGGAAGCTTTGTTAGCTGTACATGTCTGCCTGGCATGGTTCATCTTACCTTGACCTCATTTTCATGGTTCATTGGTCTTTGTTTAGCTATCTTGGTTAATGTTAAGTTTATGTGACAGTTGTAATAAAGCTTTATACTTAGGACTATCAACATAATATCAATGATTAGTAAAGAAGGCGAGACATTTCAGTGTATGCACTCTTGTCTCATTTTTTTCTACTTTCAAAAATTGTTATCTGATATTTTGTATATAATGTCCTGCAAAGATATCTAAGTTTTTGCTCCATTTTAAAGGCCTGACCTAGACTTTGAGAAGAAGAACAGCAATAAAATGTAACAATTTTATTGACTTAAATGCTATTTGCTAAATTAGTTATTCTGCAACAATATTTTCGTTATCCATTTATCAACTAGGACTGGAGTTAAATGTCAACAAAAAAGAAATGTATTTTCAATGGAAGCAATTTTACTGAGTTTCTAATTGGGATTTTTTCACAAAAGACCCTGAGTGTGTCATTGTTAAGCATATACACAAAAACTTTATCTCAAGTTTTGAGGACCAAAAATTAAAGGGGTCCAGTGTTACAATGCATGAGTACCTTTTATACAATTCATTAATTCAAGTTCATGTACTGTAAATTAAAAAAAAATTTTTTTTTATTTATGCTGATGATGTGACTCACTGAGTGAGTATGGCAATAATAAAAATTTACATTCTGATACTTGTAATATATATCATAGTCTGTATGCAGATTTTCATGAAATCATGATAATAAATATCACATTTGTCCATTCTAAAAAAATAGTGATATTTTCAATAATCACGCTTCACCACAAGTCCTATGGCATATTGACTTGTAAAATTGCTTTTGGGCTTGCAAAATACCATCTTCGCTAGCCAATGGTTACGATCCACTCCCTTTCTCTTCACATCTTCGCTAGCCAATGGTTACAATCCACTCCCTTTCTCTTCACATCTTCGCTAGCCAATGGTTACAATCCACTCCCTTTCTCTTCACATCTTCGCTAGCCAATGGTTATGATCCACTCCCTTTCTCTTCACATCTTCGCTAGCCAATGGTTACGATCCACTCCCTTTCTCTTCACTGAAGAGAAAGGGAGTGGATTGTAACCCTTGGCTAGAGAAGATGGCAAAATACTTCTCTACAAGCCAACAGAATCTACCGGTAACTAAAATTATCCAAAAATTTAGTTTCTGGCTTGTGGACTCAAAAAGTTAAGCATGAAAGCTGTATTTTCTGAATCTACAGTAATGCATTCAAAACTGACACAAGACTACCGGTACATTTATATAAGCAGCAGGTGTATAACATTATAGTTTATTTCACATCATAAATTTTATTTTAATGTACTGGAAAATTTAAATAGAATTAAATGATCAGACAGGGATTACATGTACTTGAAACGCTCATACAATTTGTCTGAGGAGATTATAAAATTGAAAAAAAATATCATTTCATTGTGTTTTGTGATAGATTAAAATTTGTTTTTGAAATGAAACCTTGAATTTCAATTCTGCTATTGATTTTGTTGCAATGAATTTAAATATGATAGATTTGATGCATGTAAATGATATCGACTTGATATTTGCACACAATTTTTCTCATTCAATATTTAACACATGTATGAGGGTCTGGATGGGGGAGGGTCTGTTATTCTGTAAACATTTAATTTTCACCCCTTTTTTCTCTAATCTTCAAAAATTAACCACTTTTTTCTCTAATCTTCATTTTTTTTTGCCAATTATTCTCTAATCTTCATTTTTTTTGCCAATTATTCTCTAATCTTCATTTATTGAGGGCATTATTCTTTAATCATTTAACCCCATCCAAACCCTCATGTATGTGATATGTTACCTTCTATAGTGTTTATCATGATTATAGGCAGTTGCATTTCATACTTAATTTATTCGTTCAATGTATGCTTACTTGTTTTTGATAATATGTCTTCTTGATTGAGTTAAGCCATTTCAATTGATATATTTTTAGTGAGTCTTTCTTTCTTGTAATTTTTTTAGGTTAGGGTGAAGGTTGGTGCCTGTTTAAACATTTTAACAGCTGTATTTGTTTGCACCTGTCAGAAATGTGTTGATGTGGTTAATAATTATTAATGTTTCTATTTTCTTGTTAATGTTTTTTATATAGATTAGACCGATGGTTTTCCTGTTCGAATTGTTTTACACTAGTCATTTTTGGGCCCTACCCGTATATAGTTTGGTGTGATTTACTGCTCCCTGTTGAAGGCCATACTTTGTCCTATAATGGTTACTTTTTACACTGTGACTTGGATGGAGAGTTGTCTCATTGGCACTCATACCACACCTGCTTATTTCTTAGTTATAACTTTATTATCAGGCCAAGAAAGGATTACAGTATGTTTCCTTCTTTAATGTACATGAAGTTCAGGTCTTACATACCATATCTCCTTTTAGTTGGGGCCTTGGTGGCTGAATTTTCTAAGTAGTCACACTTCTGTATTAATACCTATAGCTTGTCAACACTTAAAGGTTGTGAGTTAATTCCCACATTGATGGTACGTTCGAATCCAAATTTAATTGACTAGGAAAGTTGCAACTGAAGGTTAGTGGTTCTCTCTTCACCAATTATAAACAAAAACTGACTGCCATGAAATAGCGCAATAGCGCTGAAGTTTGCTTTTTTACACAAATTTTACACAAAGTTTTTGAGGTATATATCACCCTGTTTTCTGTCTGTCCATGAGCCTTGAAAGAACTGCTCCCCCTAAACAGCTAAACCAATATTGATGACACTTTGCACAGTTGCAGAACACTTGCTGAGGATATGCAGTAAGAAATGTACTGATATCCCAATTCTGTATGTGAAAGGGGAGATAATCACATAAATTTTAACTTCAATATTGCACTACTGTTTATTCTTTTAGTGATGATAGATATCATGATGTTCAACTAAGATGTGTTTTTTACATAACAAAGTATCTGAGGGTATTTGATTTGAAATCTATCTTCATTCTAGAATTTTTAATAAACTCTTAATTTTAAAAATTTGGTGTTTAAATTATTGCTTAAACAATTGAGAGTTTCCCCTGAATTTTTGTATGGTCTTTGGTGTCTCCAGAAACCCATATATCCAAGTTTGGATGTTTCATATACCTTTATGGAGACAATTACTGAAAATTTAACAATTATTATGTTCCCATCTTGGCTCACAATTTGCAAAGTTTCCTGTATCCTCTTCCATTTACCATGTTTACTAGATTTCATTAATAAATTAATGACTTTAAAATTGTAGTAGTTGCATAACTTTTCTGTTTGAGTAAGAATTTGAGGAAAACGAAAGAGGTTTCAGAGATATGATTGTTAAGCTTATAATGTTTGTTTTAAAGATATGAATTTCTGCAATAGTAGCTGTTTCAGCTATCTATCAAATAATATAAGAATAAGAAGATATGGTATGATTATACAGAAAGACCAAATGACGCAGATCTGACTACATCCAGTAGAAGGCAATCATTACAAAAAGTTTCATTTTAAAAGTGACTTTGTTATTCAAAACTTTATTGAAAGTGATTTATTATAATAGGTTACAAACTACATTTGTAGAAAATAATTTGTAGTACATTTAACTCTAGGTAGTAAAGAACTTTAAGGATAGTTAACACGTTTTATGACAGAAATTTATTACAAATTGGACCAACTATCTTTATTTATAGATGTTCATTACAGTTTTATTTGAACATTGTAATGTATAAGCACTCAGTGGTTTAAAACTTGACACTAGAATTATTTATTATTATTTCACTAGTTTTGTATCAGTACAAACAGCTCATAATTTAGGTATTGAGATTAGTGGAAACCCTGATTGTGTTTCAGGGGCAGATCCAGCCATTTTAAAAAGGGGGGTTCCCAACCCAGGACAAAGGGGGTTCCAACTATATGTCCCCATTCAAATGCATTGATGGGCCCAAAAAAAAAGGGGGGGTTCCAACCCCCAGAAACCCCCTTGGATCCGCCACTGGTGTTTCTGAGGACTTGCAGTCTTTCAAATTTCAAAACATTGAATTTTTCGAAAAAACTAAGGATTTTCTTATCCCAGGCATAGATAATCTTAGCTGTATTTGGCACAACTTTTTGGAATTTTGGATCCTTAATGCTCTTCAACTTTGTACTTGTTTGGTGTTATAATATTTTGATATGAGCGTCACTGATGAGTCTTATGTAGAAGAAACGCGTGTCTGGCGTACTAAATTATAATCCTGGTACCTTTGATAACTTTTTTAAGCACAATTTTTTCAAGCACAATTATCATACTCAGAAATCAACCAATCAAAATACTTAATTTGGTGCTTAGAGCACAAATTTTGTACTCGAGGGAATGTGTAAAAACTTATGACTGGCAGCTAGGCCTAATCCTCACTAATCTGACATTGGTTTCTGAAAATGTTCAATGCCTACCTTGATACAAAACTAAGTTTGTATATTTCAATATTGATCTTTATTTTAAATCACAAATACAAAATATAATTCCCCTAAAAAGAAGTATCAAGAATTGGTATTTATTGAATACTTACCTAAAGTTTGTGAATATAGCTGTGTTGCAGGCAAAGTCACAAATACTTCTAATTTGATGATTAGCAAATGTATCTTGTGAAAAGTCAAGTTGAAATCATCAATACTAATATTAACAGTACCTAGAATATTGACTTTTTTTTTTAGTTGAGCTTTGTTTGTATACTTACAGGTAGACCATGGCCAGAAAAATTCTCCAAGGTAGATATTATTAAAGAAATTCCCTTTGACAGTGAGTTAGGTGGAATCTGGAGTCTACAGTATTCATTTGATGGTGAAACATTGGCTGTTGGTTACGGCAATGGTGCCATTAGGGTAAGCTGTTTTGAACAATAGCTAGAACAGTTTTTAGAGTTAATATTAGTTCATTCTGTTATATGAAAGATCCTGATTTTCTTGCATGATATGTAACTCTTTGTAATTCCAATTCATTTGACCTTGATGATGACGGCAATGGTGCCATTTTATTTTGAAAATTATGAACATATTTAAAATAGCTTTGTCCATACTGTTTCATTTAAGTTCATATTCATTTAAGTCCTATACATTTTAACCAAAACGCCTTGATAGTCTTAAGGTATCGTGTTCAACTCTTGTGCAGATTTAAGGTTGTAAGTTTGATTCCCAGCCAGGTTAAATTACAGTGACTTGACTGTTAGTGTTGCTATTCACCAATTGCAACTCATTCAAAATTTTGACCCAATTGCAATTTGTTTTATTAAATCAAATTGTTCAACTGGTCAAAAATTTGAACAAACTGTTCAGCCAAAATGTGAAAGTGCAAAGTGATAAAATAAATCATACTTACAATCCTATAAGTCTGTAACTCCACTGTATTGATGTAATTCCTAAATCAGTCTATCAATCTGTATAGTTATATTACAGCCATTACCATACTAAAGGTGAACTGTTTTATTTTGAATTGCTATAAAAATGTCAAAACTAAGCTTTTATAGAGTTTTTCTTTCGAAAAGTATTCTATATTTATAAGTATCACACATTATGTGAATAAAAGCATTTCATATTCAGTAAAATATGTATGAAATAACAATATGCTTCCTTGGGGAGATAACCTAAAATACTATTCTTTTGAATAAAGACTTTTTGAAACCAAAAAGCGATTATCTCCCCTTCCTACAAACATATTGCAATTTCAAATATTTTACTGAATATAAAATGTTTTTATTCACATAGTGTGTGATTCTTATAAATATAGAATACTTTTCGAAAGAAAAACTCTATAAAAGCTTAGTTTTGACATTTTTATAGCAATTCAAAATAAAACAGTTCACCTTTAGTATGGTAATGGCAATAATATAACTATACAGATTGATAGACTGATTCAGGAAATACATCAATACAGTGGAGTTACAGACTTATAGGATTGTAAGTATGATTTATTTTATCACTTTGCACTTTCACATTTTGGCTGAACAGTTTGTTCAAATTTTTGACCAGTTGAACAATTTGATTTAATAAAACAAATTGCAATTGGTGAATAGCAACACTAACAGTCAAGTCACTGTAAATACATGAAAATTGGTATCGGCAGCTTCTCTGCTATGAAGACAGCATTTTGTAGAATAAGCAAAGACTTATCAACTCTTAAGTCAGAAAAAAAATGTTTATAGAGGATGTCTTCATACACATAGTTACCTTTTGAACTAGCACGTTAAAAATTCCAACTCAGGTGTTCAGTCTGCTCAATCAATGAACAAAGCAGAGTATATTCATATCCTATTATCATGTACTCGTCCAGAATAGTCATTTAATTTGCCACTGGACATAAGTAGCTATCCCCATCCAAATTTAAAGCATCAGACAGCACTGTCTCTTTTTCAAAATAGTTTTAAGTTTATCTCTGAGCTATCAAAAATACCTTAGTACATGTAAAACTGAAAGTTAGTCGTCAGAAATATAAAAACTTATATGGGTTGATAATGAAACTGATTTAACACTTTTATCTTTTTTACTCTCTTTTATTTTCAGTTATTTAACGCAACCACAGGAGAACTTCTTAAAGACTTAAGAAAGACTAGATATGGAGGTTTCCAGATAATGTGTTTACGTTTCCATCCTAAGGAGCACCACATACTGTTAGCTGGTACATCTGAAGGCCTGATATTCTTATGTAATACACAAGATGGAACAGTCACAGAAAAAATCACAGGTAAAAATAGATTGAGATATATATGTGAAAATAATCACATTGTAATCAAAATTCTTTTAATCTATATCAATTTTTAATTACCAGAAAATTCTTTTACTAAAGGCTGATTTTTGGGCTAACTGGATACCTGCATTTTGGAACGGAAAAAAGTTGTTGCGCCAGCTTGGCATTTTTCAAAAAATTATGTACACATTCCAATCCTGTATAAGAAATATTTTAATTTGATCATTTAACACATTTATCTAATAAGTCGTAAGGAAATTAACCTCATTAGGCTATTCATCTCTTTGCCCAACATTCTGACATAGATTTTATGAACAACAAAAGCACAAATGACATCAATAACACCACCTAAAACCCTAAATTCTGGCAGAAAGATAATGATTTGTAATATGAACCAAAACCAATACAAGAATTTGCTTATGGCTTACTCTGTGATAAACAAACAAACCATTTTGGGAGATTCACTTTAAAGGTGTTCTAGTTTGAATTAGGAGAATTGCTTATATTATGATCATATAATGTTCTTATTTTTCTTTACAGAGAAGAATAACGAAATCAACTGTTTAGATTTTGATTGTGAGGGTTTTAATTTTGCTACTGCGGGAAAAGATCTCAACGTTAGAATTTATGATACTAAGACATTTCAAGTAAGTTATAAAAAAAAAAAAGAGGTTAGCCCTGTGTTACCTTTTACTAATATTTGAAACTATTCAAAGCTAATTAATCAGTGTTTGCTGGACATCTGCCTTTATTGAACCTTTGTATGAGCCCACGATAAACTTATTACCACAACAATTATGTTCCTGTTCAAAGTCTGTCAGTCTTGACCACCATGTTTTGTTTGTGGTTGTTTATCTAGAATTTTTTTTTGTTTTTTTTTTTTCAGTCACTAAGTTTAATTTTTATTTTTATCATTCATTTATCGGAACCTTAAATTTGTCATTGAAAAGGGAAAGAATTTTAAATAGTTAAAAAGCTGTCAAAAATTTGTGTTAAGAAGACTAAAATTCCAATTTATAATTTAAATTTTAAAATGTAGATGAATCTATATAAACACAAAAGATCACAGAATACAAGAATATTTATGGTTATATCCATTGATATCTTTTAACATCCAATTATTAATCTATTTGTTGTAATATTCCAATAAAAAAGATAAAAAATTTAATGTGACAAAAATTTAAATTAAAAAAAATCCGATTATAACTGCATTACTTGGCATTGCTATATATTCTGAAGAAGCTACATATTTTGAATATTTTATAGATAATGATATTTTCTATCATATGTAATGAGAAAATAAGTATACATCCGAAAATTTTTGTATTAACTATCCATTTGGACATGCCAGCCCAATGAGAATTTTTTATACGTCAAGCCTTTTAACAACCACATACTTAACTTAAGCACTATGAATAAAAGCTAAGAGATGTACCTTTATACGACAGCAACTCAACAAACCAAATAACCAAAATACTTCTAGAGACAGGGGTCACCACACCAGGCGAAGTGAGCGACAAAGTCGCTCTAGGTCTCCCCACTTCGCTCTAGAGAAGCTCCAGGGAGAAGTTTATGTCGCCCTCGATTTTCAGTAAAATTCCACAATGTCGCCTCATGATTTTTGAGAAATTCTTGATTCAAATGTAAACGACCGATAGGTATTGAAATACAAAGCATGTTTTCACCAAATTCAGAACTGATTTCTCCGCGATAGTATCATACTTCAACATAAAAATTGCTTTCCCGGGTGTACTATAAGCAGGAAAAAAGAAAAATCTCGATTTTGTTATGATTGTTTATTGTCGGCCATCTTTGTTATTGAAAATTGTGGATGGCGCCATTTCATCTTTTCAACTCTCATCATTTACCTAATCTATATTGATATGCACTATTGATTTTGATTTTCTTATATTTACTGACAATACATGTATGTGATGCCCCATAAAAAGTTTCAGAATTCTTTTCAAAAACGGAATATTATCAACTGGTATCCGCTTGTATTTTTGCTACGTATGTTGTTTAGTACACTGCCCGGAACCAACACAACGATTATAAACTACAAAACGCAGTCGGTTTTTTGTTCAGGATTTTGTTTTACAGACTGATACATGTGCTTTGTTTCAGCTAAAGGTCCTTTAAACAGTATTTCATTGAATATCTGCTCATTAATTTGATTAGGATTGGCAATATTTACTTCCAAAGTCATATATTTTTGAAAAATATAAAGTAAGAATTTTTGACGGGGATTGCACCGTATTTGTTTTTGATTTACAAGTACCTATTCAAATCCGGTTATGAAAAATACGACTTATCCGATGTTACTTTTTGTGATTTAGACATATTTAAACACTCGACTTTGTGAAGTGTTTTAGAAACAATTACATACATTTCTAACGGCAACTAGATTTTGGAAGTCGGCATTTCCATGAAAATAATGCAAACGTGTTGGATTACATGTACACGATTTGAAATTAACAGTTTTACTTTACGTTTTCAACACATGTCAAACAGTTTTCTCTCTGATTTCTTATTAAATATTATTTTAAGAACAAATACATTTTTGAATCATGATCTTAGCTATGAAAGACAGTGAAACCGTATTTTAACTTTTCTTAATTGATTATTATTTTTGTTTTAAAAGGTTCTTGGACTTGGTTTAATTTTAAAATCTTTGAAATGCAGCATAATTTGATCCATGTCAAATCTTCAATTCATCCAGACCTACCAGAATAAACATAGCTCTTATGCCATTAACTTATATGGTCCTGATGTCATGATATTTTTTGACAATTTGCATAGGTACACATGTAAATAAAAAAGTATTTCAGACTACAAGCATGGCAAGACAAGGACTTACAAAATGTACTTCCTTAGCAATTGTCATGCAAAAATGATTCGAAAAGTAAAAAAAAGGATAGATTCTTTGAAAATTTCGTTCATAAAAAGTATAAACGCGATATGTCGATTTTCCCTGGTCTCCCTGTTGGGCCTTCACTTCTCCCTGAAGTCTCCCTGTTGGGTCTTCACTTCTCCCTGTTTGGCTGCCAGGGAGAAGTGACTTCTCCCTATAATTTTGAAGTGTGGTGACCCCTGTCTAAGAGATCAATAGCCCTTTTTGACTGACGATTTCTTCGTAAATAAAATGAGTTACATCCCTTTACCTCACAATAAACTTCAAGATCGTCAAAGACTCATTTTCATTGGTCGAAAAAGATACACCTACGAGGTCATTCACATGTGACCTCAAAGCAGGTTTTGTTAGATCTCCCACGCGACATAAAACGGGAGCGATGAGAGATCGGTTTATAATTAGATTGACGATGAATTTAACACTTAAGATCTTTTGTGAAAAAGGCTACTGTTCATTATAGTCTTTCACTTTTTTAAAAATATATGTCTCAATTGCCTTGGTTCTATAAAATTGTGAATAAATTATCAGAGACTACCAGAGATTAGTCATCATAAACCCCAATTAACAATTACTAAATCATGTGATGTTAGATTGTGAAAAGATTTTATAGACTTATGAAATATTTAACTTTTTATACATGGGAAAATTAAAATTCAGAAATGTTTTTTTTTTGTTTTTTTTTTTTAATCTTAATGGTCTTGATAAAGTTGAATAACTATTATATTTTTTTTTTTAGACATATTTTTAACTCCCTCTTGTCGAAGTAAATTTATATTAATTAGTTGTTGACTTATTTAGATATTCATTCTATATTTAGTATAATAAAGATATGATCTTGATGATTAACCAAATACCAATATAAAAGACATGTATTGAAATAGATTTAAATGTTTATCTGATTTAGTTTAAGTTCTTAGACTGTTATAACACAATCTAACCTGCCTTTAAAAAGGCATGTCAGTAGCAGTTACTTGTATAAACTGTAAACAATCTCCCAAAATATCACATGCGTGTAAACATGGTAAACAAAGTTTGTATTTTTAACATGTCCTGGTCCACCTTGAGTGCCTGGATAATTTATTTGTATAAAACACAGGATATTATATAAATATGAATTTCTCATCCAATAGGCTGTTAGACTAAAATATACAAAAGTAGATCAATGATACAAAACATTTGAAAAACCACAAAAAGATCAAATATCAATGCATTTTAGCATTTTGTTAATTATTTGTTTGACCATTTTAGGGTCTTTTGGTTGTTTGTTTAATTTCTTTGGTTTTTACACGCCTTTTTAAGGGAAGTATTACGGTTTGCTGTTGTCCACATGTAAGTCGTCAACATGTCAGAAATTAACTCAAAAATGCTTTAACCAATTTGCTTAAAACTTTGTTAGATAGTTTGTATCTGTTGATGTGAGCTCCGTTTTGTTTTTTTTTTAATTTCAGATTATACATTTCATGGTTCTGGGGTTTTATTCATTTGTACAAAAACTCAAAAATGCTTTCATGAAACTTTGGTGAATATGTTACATCTATTTACATAAGCTCCCTTTTGATTTCTATATATTATAGATTTTACCATTCGAATTTATGGTGTACGCCACATGTGCGTATCATGCACTCATGGCGCAGCTGTTTATTTTTTTTTGTGTGGTTATGTTGCTGTCTTACTCACATATATACAAAACATTTCATTTATTCATATTTGAGTCTGATTGAAAGAAAATGGCAGGTTTATCTCATTAAGACAACAAACCCATCTAAAAAAAAAAAAAGACCACACAAGTACATATCAAAATACAATGATATTTTTAATTTGATGAATTATTATTTTCAGAATCAATTTATCCCCTGAAGAGTTTGTATTAAATTTCAAACTTTTATTTAAAAGGTAGATTTGATTTATTTATAGTTAGACAAAACATATGGTGGTTATGACAGTACACAGAACCCGACAGAGATAGCTTCATGTGCCATGAGAGTTTTCAGCCTGAAATATCACCCAGATAAACCTAATATATTTGTTACTGGTGGATGGGAAAACCACTTAAAGGTAAAATATCTACTATTTGTTTCCTGGATGGATGTAAAAAGAAATATGAATTTTGCTGTTATTATGCACAATTCAATTAAATAAAAAAGCAACATGTCTGTTCAATATAATCCAACTCCCAAAGTTACAGAGAAGAAAATTTTAATTCACAAAGATTTCAAGCAAAAATGATTTTTTTAAATTGAAATATTTGTTTGTTTGCATTAGGTAAGTGATAAATGTGTTAAATTTTAAGTTGAGTCTGATTTTTAAAATTACTTCCATAAATATCTATAAAATTGAGAACAGAAATGGGGAATGTATCAAAGAGACATCAACCAACCAAAAAGCAGAAAACAGGGAAGACTCATTGTCTTAAGGTGGTACCTTAAACCTTAACTCTGTAAAATCAGCAGAACGTTTTAATGACATGGTGTTGTTAAAGGAATATTAAGCTTCTCAATGATCAAAATAAGTTTTTGTCAAACTGCTATTTAACCAGTGTAATTTTTTTGATTAAACAGTTGGTTCAAATTTTTTGAATTTTTTATATTTTTGTCAAAGGGTCAAAGTAAATACTTTGTCAAAATTTTAAGAAAATTAAAATAGCCAAATTTATTTTAGTTCAGGTGTTGGGTACCACCTTAAATACAGTGAAAAAAACCCACACCCAAAGGCGTGCTTCAGCTGGCCCTTAAACAAAAATGTGGACTAGTTAATGGTCATGGATGTCATACTATATACCTCGAAATATATAAATGAACTCAAATTAAAAAAATCATACAAGACTAACAAAGACTCAAGACTCTTGATTTGAGGACAGGTGCAAACCATGGCAGGGTTAAACATGTTCTTTTGCGATATCAACCATCCCCCTATGCCTCTAGCCAATGTAGAAAAAAACGAACACAGTTTAACTTAGTACATTTCTAGTACTGCTATTTATCTTTTGGTAAAGTGAATTTATTGCAGTAAAATCTTTCTTAAAATGTAAAATTGTGGTTCACCCATTAAATCAGTGATAATAGAACCCCATGGATGATAATGAATCCAGAGTCACTTTAGACACCAAGTTTTTGTTAACTTATTAAGTAGTATATGCAGTAACTATAGGTGAATTTATTTTTTAGATCTGGGATCACACTACAAATAATGGTGTACAAAGAACGATGCATGGTCCACATATATGTGGTGATAGTATAGATCTAAAGGTTTGTTACTAGAAAATCATATATGAACATGTATGAAATACAATAAATCATGGATGAAATCATCTGTTGTCTCCTGATACAAGTTATTGCCCTTGTGTGACAATTATTACTCTTATTTTCAACAGAACTTAAAGTATATAAAAAGAAACATTAACTATAAAAGATGTCTGCAAAATGAGATCTTCAAAAAGGTCAATATGACAAATCATCAGTAACTCACGTTTACAATGCTTTATACACAACATATTTATTCTTATGTTTTATACAGGAATGGTCTGTTTTAACTGGTTCCTGGGTTGGACAGAGTGCCCTACAAGAATGGGACTGGACGTCAGGAAAGTCCAAAGATATACCATTTGATTTCAAAGGTCACAATGGTGCTTACTTATATTGTGCTCAGTATTGTGACAATGATGTTGTGATGGCAGGAGGCAGTGGTACTAACAGTGTTCAGGCAATAAACAAAGCAACAGGCGAGGTAAGATTTAGGGGCAGGAAAATGAAGTGTTGGGTAATAATTAAAGTGACAGGCGAGGTAAGGATTTATTGGCAGGGATGTTTATTTCCTGAGAAAAAAAATACCTGTTGAAACCCACAATCGATGGTGAACAAATTCTTTTGAGAATGAATTAAAATATCAACAGCAAGCATAAAACATAATGATTTTAGTTTTTTTTTCTAAACATTACAAAAGAAATAAGTTTGAGGTGTTGTATACATTTGAAACAAGAACAGGTTGAAAAGGTTGTATGAATAATTTATTATAATTTTGGAAATTCTACTTAAATATGCATGAGGAAAAGTGATATCAGGTCAGTGACTGTATATGACATAGAATTATACAGTCAATGCATTTTGATTGCTCAAATAGAACAAGTGCAGTATACATAGTTATAGATATCCGACAATTTTTTCAATTAGTAATAAGCAGTTAATAAAAATATGGAAGTTACATTATATGAATCATAAGGTCTCATATAAATTTTCAGTAATAATAAAAAGTCAAAGTAAAGACTTGCTTCTCTGCTGAGTGTATGGCATTTAGGAGTATGAACAAAGACTAGCCAGAGTTAGAATAAGTTGTCATGTCTTTCTGCAGACTGTTACTTTGTGAGCTAGCATTTTAGAAATCAGACTTGCATGTCAGTCTTATACCAAGCAGGGTTCACATCACATATACATGTTCTTGTCCTGAATATGTACATATATTTTTCCAATGGATGTGTTAAAAATAACATTCATCCTTGTTATCAGTAAGAATAGATAATGAACATGAGTTTCTAAAAAATGGAAACCTTGCACCTATTCACCAAGAAATTAAATTTTAGAAAGAAAACCATACAAAATATTAAACCAACTTTAAATTTATGTTTCTTCATTAATATATACATGTTAGGCCAATTAAAATTAATTGATAGATTTTCATCCCCGCCCGCCCCTCTGAAATCGCCCCGCCCCGAATTTTTTTATTTTATAAAATTTACGATTTCCGGATTTTGTTCATTCCCGTTACCGGTAACCGTTAAAATTTCGTTTCATTCAATGCTTCCTGTTTCAAATTTCGGTTTTGTACCTCGAGTAAATCTAACCAAAATGATTAAGTCGACCTTTCCGCTGCTCTATGATGATAACATCATCTTCCGAGAGTAAAGATTGATAACGAGAATGACATGAAATATTGGTGTTACGAGAAAAACGCTGTTTCCAATACTGCAAATCGCGGTACCGTATGTCACAAATTTCTGTGATTAGAAAACTGCGGACTTTTTTATTTATGCAATGACTTTGTCTCAGGAAATTTAAACTGTAAATGATACCCAAAGCACAAGATTTGTGGAAACCATTGATACAGAAAACATGACTGAATTATAGATATTGAAACACAAGCACGAACTTGTCAGATGTATGACCGTTTATTGAATTTAAAAAGTCGACTAACATACGCATTTTATTTATGCAAGCCCTTTGATTTTACCCATGGCTGTCTTTTTATATTGACAAACAGCAAATGTCCCAATATACCCAAAAAGACTCATTAAGCAACAACTTTTTTTTTATTATTAAGTTCATGTTTTACATGATAATTATATTTTCATCTTGCATATAAAGTACCAACCCTATTATTTTCAACACTCTCTGAGTTTTCATTTTATTCTGTACTGACTACTCGTAATAATTGTGTTGCATACCAATGCATTTGCTTCATTTTATGGTAATACAAACCATTGTTTAGAAACCAAAATACATTTTGTGTAAGTACATGTAGTCTAACTGAAGAGAGTATTTCTCACACGTTTTTGTTGCCACAATTAGATATATTTATTTAAGGATTTGAAATATTATGTAAGATTCCTCATACTTGTGTATACATGATATAAGCTTATTATTACACTTGCATATATGAAGAACTCGTCACAAAAGGGTTTCAAATGAAATAAAATTTAAAAAATAAAATCCTCCCACCCGCCCCATTATTTTAACAAATTTGGATGAAAATCTACTAATTAATTTTAGTTGGCCTTACTTGTTACTTGTTATATTATGAATATATCTTACATTATGTATATAAATTTCTAATATAGCCATTAATTTCATAAGGGTTTGGAAATTTGTTATTTTACAGAAAATTGGTGAAGTTCAGATGAAGAGTGCTGTTCACGCTTTAGATACTACGATGGGAGGAAGATTATTTGCTGTCGGTGGAAAAGAAGACAATTTAGTGCTCGGTCGATTGTGTTAGAATCAATAATAACTAGGATATTTATCATATTTTTTTAACTTAGAAGTGACATTTTAACATGAAGATGGTGCATTGTAATCATTGAGGCCTGGCCATATCTATTTATAGAATAAGACACAATCGTGTGTTTTTTGTGCTCAGCTTCACTCACCTTTGACAAGGTTGTCAATAGTGCTTGGCGCAAAGTAATAATTTGTTAATGGTGTATGTTACTGCTCAGCTTTACTTGGTTTCATCGAGATTAATCGTCCATAGCCTATTTCTTCGTGTTTTTTGCAAGAAATGATGGAGGACTACAAAACATCATCTTAAATATTCAAGCTGACTACCTAGAATTGTAATAAGAATCCCCCAATTTTTTTTTTAATTTACAAACTCAAGGACTGATGAATTTTGAACTGTACCTGTCCATTGATGTTAGATGTATGGAATAACAGCTTTTAAACCCTGTTCATGCTCATTGATAAATTCCGTCCATTCTCTAGTGTCTGTGATATGCTATGCTCATAAAATTTATTTTTTCATGTTATATACATATAAAAGTTCAGTATTGTAATACTGTATAAATAAAGTTTGGATATGACACAATTTGATTTTGAGTTATCTCCCTTAGCAGTTATTTTGGAAATTTATAATTTTTATGCCCCACCTACGATAGTAGAGGGGCATTATGTTTTCTGGTCTGTGCGTTCGTCCGTCCGTCCGTCTGTCCCGCTTCAGGTTAAAGTTTTTGGTCAAGGTAGTTTTTGATGAAGTTGAAGTCCAATGGACTTCAAACTTAGTATACATGTTCCCTATGATATGATCTTTTTAATTTTAATGCCAAATTAGAGGGTTTACCCCAATTTCACGGTCCACTGAACATAGAAAATGATAGTGCGAGTGGGGCATTCGTGTACTGGGGACACATTCTTGTTTTGTATTTTTTAATTTACTAACCCAATTGAAAAAATGGATAAGAGACCCTTCCTTGATTGAAGTGATGAAATAAGAAGGCTTAAATGAATTTAATTAATCAGAAACCAATTTTTTCTGATCCCAAGAAGTCTGATAGTGACAAATGGGAAGTAACTGTAAGTCAAACTGTGTCAATTTAAAATCTATCTTATTTTTTAACAGTTTCTTAAGATTCATTCAGACAGTGTTTTGAACTTAAACAAAATATAGAAATTAAGAGACAACTGCTAGCTAATCATATTTAATGTGAGTTAACACTGTCAGTTTAATTTTTAGTTATATTTTAGTGTCTGAAATTTATTTAACTGCTTTTTAAAAAAGATGTGAAACAATCATTATATTATTGTGTGGAGTTTCTTGTATACATATCATAGAATAAATATTTTTTTAGGTGTATCTTTTTAAAAGTACCAAAGACTTTACTGCTTATTAAACGAGATATTTGTCTATATCAATACAGGTGCCATATTAATGAAATTATTAGTTCTCTTTATATATTTACTGTGTGAACCCGATTTATATTTAAATTCCTTGTGTAACAACTTTTCCTTGCACTGTAATTTTTCCTAAATTTTAATTTTATTCCATTCCAAATTATTAAGTTATTATACATTCAATTTTGTCCACTGTAATCTTTGGTCAACTATTTTTTTTATATAGAATTAGAAATGTAAAATGGCATAATTGTTGAATCTTTTCTCTGCATCTTCATTTACACTTTTACACCAGAAACCAGTAATGTGTTTATATCATTTTTCTTGCAAGTCCATGGTTCTATTTAAATTTCTTCACAAGCTGTCAGAATAGTGTGTCTAGGGTAAGGTGCACTATCTTCCATATGAATCAGAGCGTAATATTAGTACATTTGCACATGGAGAAGTTATGAAGTATAACTTCTTTTGGTGTGAATCAGGTACTTTCATATGGAAATCAAGATTATGACATCAAAACATTAAAACAAATATTAATATTGTGTTTTTTACTAAAATCTTCAATTTATTTGATCTACCTCATTTCATGATTAATTTAAGATAGATTAAGTGGTATGAAAGTTAATTAATTAGCATATAAGATATTTTGAACGAAAAAAGCTAATACATACATAAAGTCAAATGCATGTGTTAAAATGATAAAAGTTAAATAGTAGTATATACATAGTGCTAACGTGTTTCAGTGCTTTTTTTTTATTTATAGCAAATTAAATGTCAATGTTGGGTATAAAATTCAAAACCTGAAAAAAATTGTTTAAATATATACCTTTTTATATAAATGTGTGCATATTTTTTCTTTAAGAAGTTAAAGGAAGTCTTAAAATTACTATAAATTAATTCTGCTCGTTGAATATATTCATATTGTAAAAACTGACATATCATATTTTATCATTCCTTTTGTATAAGTTTTTTTAAAACAAAATGGTTGTGAGTTTCTCAGTATTTGTTGTATATTTTTTATACATGTGTATTTATTAAGCATCCGTCCAATTTACCATTATATGAAAAAAAAACATTGCATCGTGTGTATTTTAAAAGATTATTATATTTTTTAATTTATTACTTTTTATGTCAGTCTATTAAGAGAAAAATTTCTCTTTTACCAGGTTACAAAAAAGTCTTCTGTTCAATACTAAAAGTATTTTTATTTTGCTTTGCATAACTTAAGAAATGTTCAAAGCTAATATTCAGATTTTTTTAATTTTAAGAAATATGTGCCTTGACAAATGAAAGCATTACATAATTTTGTATTTGAAGTACCAATAGTATGCATTCTATATTTGGCATTGATTTTGGCTTTGTCTGGTTAGAATATCATTTCACTGTGTATAGACTTGCTAATTAATGCATCTAATAAAACATTTAACACCTTAACTTGGATTTTGATGTCTCACCCACAAAGAGAGTTGCAGAATAATAGACACAGGGTTGCTAATCTGGTAAGGGCAGAGTAAACTATTTGCATACAGCTTTATATTTCATAAAGTAAGATAATGCACAAAAATACTGAACTCCGAGGAAAATTCAAAATGGAAAGTCTCTAACCAAATGGCAAAATTAAAAATCAAACGAATGGATAACAACTGTTATATCCCATACTTGGTACAGACATTTTCCTATGTAGAAAATGGTGGATTATAGCTGGTTTTATAGCTACCTAAACCTCTCACTTGTATGACAGTCACATCAAATTCCATTATATTGACAAAGATTTTGTTTAAGACGTGGCATTGGTCAGTTTATTTTCACCTTTACCTCTCCTTTGTAAGGTAGAAGACTCAAATGGTTCCTAACATGTATATAGGTGCCTTTCATGTTTCAGAAACTGATTAAAAACTGTAATTTTGTCATATTTTAAAATTCTTCACTTATGATGAGTAATAGGAAAACAACATTTGGTATATTGGATCCTTGCAAGCTCTTCATGTCTGTCTCAGACCAGAGTTCAACTGCCCAAGACCTCATTAGATGAATTGTTGATCAACTTTAAAAACGTTTCTCAAATACTATAAGCAAAAGTCGCCTCTGTTTGGTGTATGAATTGATTTAAGGGTGTGCATGTCTGTCTGGCAGGTATCGTCTGATCTGACATACTTTTGGTTGTTTATTGCTCAATCTTAATTTTTCATAGTTTGGTCTGTTTCAATAAGCAATATGTCAATTATATTTGGTGAATGGGACATTGTCATGTGTACTTCTGTAATGTTCATTAGAACTTGACCCTATTTTCATTATTCATCAGTCAATATTCAGTTTTTGTAAATAGATCTGTTTCTTAGATACTATATATGCAGTAGGTCAACTACATTGATGTATGGAACAATTGTAAAATGTTCAGTTTGGCAGTGATGATATGACCTGGACTCGTGATATGTTGTTAAGTTAATACGATACTTGCAGTAAAAACTTAGATACTTTCAACATCAAATCAATCATTGATCTGAAAAGCATGTGAACAAATTCAGCATATGCAGTCTTACACCTTCCGTGTCTGAGATCACTCTGATTTTGGTGGGGTTTGTGTTGCTCAGTCTGGTTTTCTATGTTATTTTGTGTGCTGTTGTTTGTTTGTTCTTATCTTTTTTGGCCATGAAATTGGTCAGTTTATTTTGACATTGCCTCTCTCTATAAATGAAGGTGCATGGTATCAAATATCAAGATATGAAAGTGTTTACAGTCAGGATTCTATACTTCATCAAAGTTATCTCCCCAATACGACAGTCAATTTTTAAAATATTACAATCGTAAACATGAAGGCAATTGTCGGGATGACACGCTGACAAGTTTGCTCTTTAAAACTGATATAATATCCACATTGCACCATTACGATCCTTATATGCCTGTTGTATTTAAAAAAAAATGTATCTACTAGCTATTGAGCAACACAATGGGTGCCACATGTGGAGCAGGATCTGCTTACCCTTATGGAGCACCTGGGATCACCCCTAGTTTTTGGTGGGGTTCGTGTGGCTTATTGTAAGAAAGGTGTTTCACTTGACCAAATATGTTTTAGTGTCAACCTTCAGCCTAAATATATGAATATAACAGAATCTGAAGCGAGGTGATGTATCGAATCGTTTCTTTTATACGTTTTCAATACAGTATAGTCAACTCAAACTCGCCTGAATTTAAGGTTCATGTGGACCCTTTGACTAAAATAGCTGAGCCAAAAAAAAGAGTTCCATTTCTTTTGTTGAAATTCAAATGGATTTCTGCCTTTTAAAAAAATACGAATAACGAAAAATATCAACCTATATATATATAAATAATCAAGTGTCTGACTAAGGACACGTGCAAACAAATGCAGCGGGTTTAAAGATTTTAAAACAGGTAAAAATGATTATGTTGAATTTAATTCTTTGGAAAAATAATTCAATAATAAACTGTCATGTTATGTAAATATAGATTTAAAAGTATGCCTACACTAATTGTTGGATAGGATACAAAATATATAAATAAGCTAAGTCACTGACCCATTAATTTTCCTTTGCTTTTTGATAATAGAAATGATCGACGTTAGAGACACAAGAAGACTTTACACCATTTCACGTATATAAGGTAAGTTCGATATTTCTATTCTTTTATGATTATTGCTTAGTTTTTATATTGAATATTCTCTGAGTCGTTATAATCACTCGAAACTAGGCTAGACATGCACAGTAATGATAGATGTATCCTCAGGATGTATCGCGCTGAAGTACGTCCATTATTCATTTTTCATCATTCAAAATTCAATAATGAATAATGAAATATTTCCTTATTCACTGTTCAACGTTACGTGATAAATAAATAAAAAAAACTGAAAAATGTTCTCACAAGTCACATAATAATAGATAAAATAAGTATTTCATTCAAAACTTGATATTTATGGAGCTTCAAAATTATTTAAAGGGGCACTAGCTACGATATATATAAAAAAGATAAAGTATGATTTTTTTAGATCAATCATTAATTAAATTGGAATAATGAAATAATAATTTGCTTTTAGCAATCAATTTCTTTTAATTTTGTTGAAATAAGCGATTAAACATAATTTTTGACTGATTCACTTGCAAGTGAAAACGTCATCATCATACTAACCGGTATTCATGTGAACTTCAAGTTAACCCCTAGCTAGAGATTGACAACGCATGCATTGTACGTGTACTGGTTATTTAAAGAAAAAGAATGTCAACAATGAAAGTGAAACTACGGTAAATCATTTGATTACTAATTCGATGCACATAAAATCATTCTTATATGGTTAAAAACAATGAGAAACATCTATTTTTAATCTATAAAATAAAATCAAACAGACCTATACAAATGCAATTGCACGTGTTGGTTTAATCTATTCGTATCTTTATTTTTGTTTACATCGCTTATATGGTCATATGAGGTTAAATCGATAGTTAATTAGATGGCGTATGGACTAAAATACACACGAAACGAACCTAGTATATATTATCTACCCCATGCTCTGTAAACTGTTTATTTTAGACTTTTGATAGTTTGGATAAATGTTTTACATTGTTATATAAACCAAATATGAGAATTTGAGTCAAATCGGTTACAATGAATTTGACAGCTAGTGCCCCTTTAACATTATAAGTATTTTAATAAATAAATGAAAGGGAGATAACTATTGGATGTTTTGATGATGTGTTGAATCAAAATTAAATTCAAAGTTCATAAACAAGATTTTCTTCAGTAATAAACTGAAATAAATGGTGAGTTTATACACTGTAAATTAAACTTGAGTTGTATTTTTTTTTTGGTCTGAATTTTGTTTAAACTGCTTAAAAAATGTGAAACAATCATTACATAATTGTGTGGAGTTTCTAGTATATTACTGAATTCAAAGTATTTTTGTCTATATCATAGAGGTGCAATATTGATTAGATTATTAGTTCTCTTTATATATTTACTCTGTGGACCCCAATTTAGATTTCAATGTGTTGTGTAACAACTTTTCTTTGCATTATTATATGTTATAAATTTTATTTTAATTCAATTCCAGATATTATATTCCCTTTTGTCCACTGTAAATAAACTCATCATAGATACCAGGATATTCTTTGTTAAAAATAGTAAGAAATTTTTGTTTTTATCAACTTTTTTATATAGAATTACAAAATGTAAAACTGGCATAATTGTTCATTTTTTTATTCTCTTTTCTATTCATCTTTACACTTTTACACCAGAAACCAGTAATGTGTTTATCAATTTTCTTACAAGTCCATGGTTCTATTTTTTTTGGCAAGCTGACGGAATAGTGTGTCCAGGTTGTGGTACCCTCTCTTATGAATCAGCGTGTTACATCAGTAAGTTTACACATGAAGAAGTTATGAAGAATAACTTCTTTTGGTGTAAATATGGTACTTTCATATGGAAATCAAGATTTTGATATCAAAACATTAAAACAATTATTAATATTTTTTTTATTTCTAAATCTTCAATTTATTTGACATACCTCATTTCATGATTAAGTTAAGTACTTCGTTCTTTATTTGGCATTTTAAACTTTTTTGGATTCGAGCGTCACTGATGAGTCTTTTGTAGACGAAACGCGCTTCTGGCGTATATACAAATTTTAGTCCTGGTATCTATGATGAGTTTTTTTTATTAGAATAAGTGGTATGAAAGTTGATTAAGTACCATATAAGATATTTTGAACAAAAAAGCTAATGCATACATTATGTCAAATGAATGTATTGAAGGATCTAATTCCATACTAAAATTGACAAAAGTTGAATACTAGTATATACATAGTGCTAAAGTGTTTCAGTGCTTCTTTTCATAGCAAATTAAATATCAATCTTCGGAATAAAATTCAAAACCTAAAAAATAATTGTTTAAATATCTAATAAAAGAGGGACGAAAGATACCAAAAGGACAGTCAAACTTATAAATCGAAAATAAACTGACAACGCCATGGCTAAAACTGAAAAAAGATAAAAAGTAAAATCACAAAAATACTGAACTTAGAGGAAAATCAATTCGGAATGTCCATAATCACATGGCAAAATCAAATAACAAAATACATCAAAAACGAATGGAGAAGAACTGTCATATTCCTGACTTGGTACAGGCATTTTTAAATGTAGAAAATGGTGGATTAAACCTGGTTTTATAGCGCTAACCCTCTCACTTTGATGACAGTCTCTTCAAATTCCGTTATATTTGCATTGATGCGTTAACTAAACAGACACAATAAATAAAATAGTCAAAATATGGGTACATCAGTCATCATCGTATAACAATTTTAAAAGGAACAATTTAACAGAACGCAAAAACATCTTTCTACAAACACATTCATTGATTTGTGTGTCTGACGTCAGAAAAGTTTATACGTCACATAGATTTGTCGTTCAATGTGCCTACAAACAATTTTGAAATTTAAATAGGCAATGTTAGCATACAGGCAAACAATAGTATGCATGACAAACAATAGTATACATGACACAACATAGAAAACTAAAGAATAAGCAACAGGAACCCCACCAAAAAGAAGGGGTGATCTCAGGTGCTCCATAAGGGTAAGCAGATCCTGCTCCACATGTTGCACCCGTCGTGTTGCTTATGTGATAACAAATCCGGTAAACTGCCTAATTCGGTAGGTCACATTCATGAAAGGGAAGAGGATTGTAGTTACGACGTCAGCAACATATCCGATATCATTTGTGAAACGGTTATTCCATAACGGTCAGCCAACTCGTGATGGCGTCCGTAAAATTTACGAGAGGGTGATTTCAACTTCACCATTTGGAACTCTTGGTTTAATAGCTTCCTTGTGATTAGCAACCCTCTATCAAGAAAATCATGATAGGAAATGCAAGCACGGGAACATCGTATCACTTGGGAGATATATACCCCGTATGGAGGTGCTGCTGGAATGTTGCTACTTAGAAATGGAAAGTTCACAATTGGAAAGGTGAAATCATCTCTTTTGTTGTAAAGTTTTGTTTTCAACCGACCCTCATTGTCAATTTCTAGATGTAAGTCAAGATATGAGGCCGACTTAACTGTATCTGTAGTATCCTTAATCACTTCGATAGGATAGATGCGTTCCACATAGTCACCAAATTTTGAATTATTTAGTGAAAGAACATCATCTATATAGCGGAAAGCAGAGTTAAAGGATATCGCTAACTTCTTATCTTTCTACCTAAGAAGTTCCTGCATGAAGTCAGCCGCATGATAATAAAGAAACAAGTCGGCAAATAGAGGGGCACAATTTGTTCCAATTGAAATGCCGACAGTCTGTTGAAAAACACGTCCTCCGAACGTAACAAATATGTTGTCAATCAAGAAATCAAGCATCTTGATAATGTCAGTTTCAGAGAATTTTTTGTTAGAATCCGAGTGATTCTTTACAAAGTAGGATTTATCCCTCCCTAAGACAAGATACTTGTATCTACGTTGGCCATTCTTTTTTATGAAGCAAAGCAATACCAACTCTTTCAATTTGTCTTTTAGTTTGGGATGTGGAATACTTGTGAGTCTTCAATGTAGCGAGAAACTCCCGCACCTGTAGGTGTCCTTCAGCTGGCCCCTTAAATACTATATATACTAGTACAGTGATAATGGACGTCATACTAAACTCCGAATTATACACAAGAAACTAAAATTAAAAATCATACAAGACTAACAAAGGCCAGAGGCTCCTGACTTGGGACAGGCGCAAAATTGTAGCCAATGTAGAAAAGTAAACGCATAACAATACGCACATTAAAATTCAGTTCAAGAGAAGTCCGAGTCTGATGTCAGAAGATGTAACCAAAGAAAATAAAAAAAATGACAATAATACATAAATAGCAACAGACTACTAGCAGTTAACTGACATGCCAGCTCCAGACCTCAAATAAACTGATTGAAAGATTATGTCTTCATTATATAAATATCAGGTACAATCCCACCCGTTAGTATTATACTATCATAACATATATGAGAAGAACATAACCTGTGTCATGCCAAAAACTGTTATTAAAATAAATGTGTTTAGTTCCGATGCAAAGACCCTATAAGTGAATCAATATCAAAGCCAAAATATGTAATCTCTAATGACCTGACAACAGTATCGTAACTATATCCCTCCTTAATACGTCTGTTTAAAGGTTTTGTAAGCTTTTGAGGTGAATACTGACATTTTTGTGCTTTGTAAAGAATATTACCATAAAAGACTGGATGTGAAATACCTGAACGTATAAGATGTATGCATGTTGAGTTATATTTACGAATTATTTCCTTATACCGATGATAAAATTTAGTAAATGTTTTGACTAGTTTGTGATATCGAAAACTCTGGTGTAATAATTTTCAGTAATACATAAATTTCTCTCGCTAAAATCTAATACGTTGTTACATACACGAGCGAATCGTACAAGTTGAGATATATAAACACCATAAGATGGTGACAAGGGAACGTCACCATCTTAAAATGGATAATTAACGCGCGTCTGGCGTATTAAAATTATAATCCTGGTACCTTTTATAAATATTTAGGACAGTGTTTGATCCCGTAGCTTTAGATGGATTTACATTTTTCAATAGTTTGTGTACGCCTTCTGATGTTATGTCCTATTTAGATGTATTTGAAGTTGCGGTGGTATTTGTGAGTTTTGATCTAATTTTGTGAATACGGATTTGAGTTGGTTGTTTTAATTTTCTGCCTTTTCTTTTTTGTCGTTTGTAAGGCCTCCATTTGACTTGAGCGGTGCTACTCCAATGTTGTCTTGTTTCCTTGCTTTCATATAGTTCCAGAATGGTTTAGAGCTATGCTTTTCATCCTGAATTATGATGTCATTTATATAATTCTATTCTGCTTTTCTAAATTGGCATTTGCAGTCTTTTTGGAATTGTTTATATTCTTTGTAAACAGCTATAATTTCGGATATTGCAAGTCACAGACTTTTCAAGCCAGTCCGCATTGGAAAAGATGAAAAAGAGAAAAGATATTTCCTTAATCTTTACTCTGCTAACATTGGTCTCGATGGCGTCAACTTAGGCAATATCCTTCATCATAAATTAGTTCAATCGAAAATACCAACTTATTACAAAGACCAAACCTATTGCAACTAAAATTTTCAATTAACAACACGTTTTGCAGGACCTCAGTATTGACGACTTTAAGTCTAAACCTCCTGATTGCACTTGTGTTAGTTCCCAACTCACATATAATCCGGCTGGCCACGTTATTACCGGTGACTTCAGCATTGTTAATAACACTTCCCTACGAAATGTGTTATCAAAAGGTCCAAAATATCGTCAGCCGAAATCCATCAATTGGAAATACATCTTTAACATTTTGATGGATTCAGTTAAGGATTATGCCAGGTAATGTGCTAAGCGCGATAAGGAAGACATAAACAAACACCCTTTCCGAATAGATTAAGGCATCGAGGTCGTTGATACAAATCAGAATTCAGAAACTGAATGGGCCTATCAATGCCCATGCTACATCAATCTTTAAAGACCCTAATGTTGCAAAACACTTATCCTACCTTCATGACACATATGTTGTTGTCCACAAAGGTAAAGCCCCAAATCACATTGTTTTTGTGTGTAAAACTCATAAACATTAACTGCTTGATAAACGAATTAGGTATTGACAATTTACTTGGAAACCCAACATATACCCTAACGACACTTACACAGGAAAAATTGCACCATATGATTTTCATATGTTTTATAAAACATATGAAAAACATATGATTTTTATATGTTTTTCATATGTTTTGTTCAACATATGATAATCATATGTTTTAAAACATATGTTTTCTGTCTGTTTTGAAACATATGAAAAACATATTCATATGAAAAACATATGTTTCATAAATCTTATGAAAAACATATGTTTTTCACGAAACATATGAAAAACAGCTGTTGAAAATCTTATGAAAAACATATGTTTTTTATGAATCATATGATAAACATATGTTTTTCTTTATGTTGAAAATTACGTGAAAAAGGTATTTTTGTGGTATTTGAAGAGCATATTTAGCCTATTATACTCCCAGATTCAGCATATTAATCTATAATCTAACACCATATATTAGTGATAAACCCTGATAGTTTTGCATGGTTCACAAATCTCATTAGTGATCTTAGATCGAAGATGTTGAATAAATGTGTAAACATACATATGTTTTGCCTATGTATAACTATGATATTACAACAAATGCATAAGATAATGCATGAATCTTTAAAGAAATGATATATGCCAATGCTAAGGAAAATGCATACTTAATATTATTAACTTAAAAGTACTTGTTTCAGTCGCAATATAATCATAAACTTAAGTTATGAAAATATTGCAAAGTCAATAAAGTCAATCAACAACGCATAGGGGTTGTAGTAAAAAATCTCCACAGAAATGAGATGTGCAGACGCTTATATAATAACATGTCAAATACCATAGACTTACCATACATTAGGTGATCCCTCGTAAACCAATTCATCAGAAACTTTAACATGTAAGCTATAGAAAACTTCAAAGTCAATAGACCATGACTGAAGGGGCTTGGACCAAGTTATCTTCATTGAAATGATGAGTTTCAATACTATTATTTTCTAAAAGAATTAATTTGTATGTATTTCCCATAGGGTCCTATGTTAAAGTAAGTCCCCTGCTGGTGGCCATTTTGGATGATGGCTACAAAGTAACAGAACTTCGTCAGCACCTCATAAGGAACATTTATGCTATGTTTGGTTAGCACCTCATAAGGAACATTCATGCTATGTTTGGTTTGATTCCATTCAGTGGTTCTCCAGAAGAAGTTCAAAATGTAAAAAGTTTACACCGCCTGATGCCAAGTGATGAGAAAAGCTCATTGGAAATGAGATGTGCCTACGTCAGAAACAGTATTCCTTAGTCCTGCTTTTTGATTCAAGGTGACACAAAAACCAGAAAAGAAGGATTTTATTTTTTTTATATATTGATTAAACAAGACACCATTGTAATATGTATGATTAGACATGGTGAATGTGTCCAAGAAATAACAACATGAAATCTACACAATTCAACTCAAGCATATGAAAGTGTAACTTGATAGAGTATATACGTTTCTGTCTCGTGGAATTGTGAAATAGAAGGCAATACATTCTTGCTCAATCCTGTGTCGCTTTTTTATCCATGTGTTTCTGTAATTTGAATTTCAAAATGACTGAGTGACGTTTTTACGGCGAACTGGTCAACTCCACTATAGCGAATCACACGACTTTAACATAATCAGTAAATACCAGCAAAAAACATCATTTAAGGTAAAGAATTGTCGTATGAAAAAAAATACACGGGAAATGGCAAAGTTCTCGAAGTCTTGTCTGATTCATCAGTTTACAAAAAAAAATGTCCAAGCAAAGGGGGCGTATGCCCCTCTACGCCCCCTTTTTTGCCCCCACCCTCTGGAACGCCACTGACAGTGATACTCAAATTGCAGACTCTTATTAGTAATAACAAAAATCTGTGTTTTCTGTGACCTCATTTTGTAAAATATATGTACATGATATTTTATTTATTACACTCTAACTGTCTAGCAGTTACATTTAATTATTCTCTGATTTAGAATAATTCTCGTTTGTCAATTTTCCAAACTTCACCATCATGCCCCCTTCAGCGCAGTTATTTAATAATGAATGGAACAAAATGTGAATGAGTTATAAATAATAGATAATTGATTGAATATCTGTTATTTAGTTTTTCTTTATTCTCATGATTCTTGAGGCCCCTCATGGGGGGGGTCCTAGTAATCACATAATCACCATTTTTTTGCCAATATAATCACATAATCATTAAATATTTGCTTATCTTTAGTAATCAAATAATCATAAACTAAAAATACAGTCCTAGGTAATCAAATAATCATGAAATATTTGGCTTAATAATCAAATAATCATTAAAAAAACGGCCAAGTAATCACATAATCATGAGGGCCCTCATTCTTCCAGAGACACTATATATGCTCTGAGAATAATGATTCTTTATTCTATATTTTTCCTTTTTAACTAACTTTGTTGGTTTTTTGTCCTTATTTAATTCCCCATTCTCGATTCCAGACTAAGTTAACTCTCACATAAATGATATGATATTATACGTAAATGTACGAAAGCTTGGATCCTCGAATACGGAAAACCGGAAATCTTTTCACCGTGGTCGTTTTTGTGTAATATGATGTTTGAAATGGTCAGACGTTGACACAAAGAACTTTGGTTTTTCAAACAGATGGTTAAAAAAGCTATTGTAAACAGATATACTGAAATGGGTTACATTACCGATTAACTGGAAGAAACCGGAGAACGAAACATACATTTAAAAAAGTCATCGCAACAAAAGTGTATCCGGATAACTTTTTTGTACTTGTCCAATGAAAGGTAAATATAATCATGCACATTTTTAGGACGATGTTAGACTAGTTTTATACTTTCATGAAAAAATATATAGTCACTTTATCCATGTCATGCATGTAAACCCCGAAAATCAGTCAAAAATTGACAAAAACGGAAGCAAGTAAGCTCGCCCCACTGGCACTGGTAAAACGCCAAACGCCTCACTTTTTTTTAACAACACGGCCTGTTTTTGGCTATATCGTGTTTCTATCCCGTACGGGATTGAAGAAAAATGCCGATTTGCAACATATATATAAAACTCCGCTATTTTTTTTAGATGAATAAAGGAAAGATTTTATTTTATATCTTCATAAAAAAATGTCATAAGATGTGTTTCATTCTGATCCTCATTCTCTCCCGTAATATACGACGATTTCAATAAAGAAGTGTCTTTTTATATTAAATACAGGATAGAATGAGGATCACTATATACGACGATTTCAATAAAGAAGTGTCTTTTTATATTAAATACGGGATAGAATGAGGATCAGTTTATAGAAGACGATTTCAATAAAGAAGTGTCTTTTTATATTAAATACGGGATACATGTAGAATGAGGATCAGTATATAGAAGACGATTTCAATAAAGAAGTGTCTTTTTATATTAAATACGGGATAGAATGAGGATCAGTATATAGAAGATGATTTCAATAAAGAAGTGTCTTTTTATATTAAATATGGGATAGAATGAGGATCAGTATATACGACGAAATACGGGATAGAATGAGGATCAGTATATAGAAGACGATTTCAATAAAGAAGTGTCTTTTTATATTAAATACGGGATAGAATGAGGATCAGTATATAGAAGACAATTTCAATAAAGAAGTGTCTTTTTATATTAAATACGGGATAGAATGAGGATCAGTATATACAACGATTTCAATAAAGAAGTGTCTTTTTATATTAAATACGGGATAGAATGAGGATCAGTATATAGAAGACGATTTCAATAAAGAAGTGTCTTTTTATATTAAATACGGGATAGAATGAGGATCAGTATATAGAAGACGATTTCAATAAAGAAGTGTCTTTTTTATATTAAATACGGGATAGAATGAGGATCAGTATATAGAAGACGATTTCAATAAAGACTATTTCAATAAAGACGATTTCAATAAAGAAGTGTCTTTTTATATTAAAAATGTGTCATTTTATATCAAATACGGGATAGAATGAGGATCAGTATATAGAAGACAATTTCTATAAAAAAATGTGTCTTTTATGTAAGAAAAGTGTATTTTATTACGGAATAGAAAAGAATAATTAATTAATCTATATAAAAGTTTAAGAAAGGGTTTTCTTTGGGGAGATGTTATAAAAAAAGGGGTAAAGATATTTTGGGGGGAAAAGAAATATGAAAATTCAATTTGTGATGCCAAATACGGGATAGTTTAAACTATCCCGTATTAGTATACTAGTATGAATAAATCCAATCAATATGGTATAATCTATATATCGGTTTATTTCGTAACAAAGTTTATTTATAATACTCTAATTACGAAATAAACGATATTTATTATTTAATTTTTGTCTTTAAAAGATATTTTTGTATTCATGTTTAACTGATTCTCATTTTATGCCGTATTATGCATACAAATTCAATAAATATGGTACAATCTATATATTGGTTTATTTCGTAATAAAAGTTATAACTCTAATGACGAAATAAACGATATTAGTAATTTGACCTTAATTAGTAATTAATGAAGTTTATTTCGTTTAATAATGTAAGAAATACAGGTAAATATTGGCAGTGCAATCTTTCCTTTATTCATAATTTCACGCTAGACGATATACAACATAAAATATATATGCCATTTCATTCTTTCCCGTAAATGGAAATGACGGGATAGAATAAGGATATAGCCCTGTTTTTTAAATTGCTCCACTCTTTTTTAGGGAGCTCAGTCTCATTCATCTACCATTTGAATTGTATGGGAGAAAAGGGAGAGGTTGGGGTTGGATGAAATTGAAATATCGAGGACGAGTTTTGAGTAAAAATCTAAAAGCCAGGACCCCCCCCCCCCCAAAAAAAAACAAAACAAACGTAACGACAATGCAGGATAACATTTCCATCATAGCCCCCCCCTAAACCCTTGAAATAAATATAATTTGAACTTCAGCTTTTATCCGACAGCTTATATGTCGGATAAAAGCTCTACAGAGCTTAATTATGTTGTATTGTTATATGTATAACTGACTTTAAATAAATCTTTTATGCTTTTATGCTCATACTTCAATCCCTAATTATACTCCTGCCAACAGTCATGACAGTGGCAACTCACCTTACTTGGGAAAAATCTAAATGAATACAATATCAATATACAGTGCTCCAGCTAGAAATCAAAAGGGGCAGGGTGCCAGTGGAGGGCAGGGCACTTTTTTATGATAGGAAAAGGCACTGCTCATTTCTTTCGTTAAAGTTTCTGTGTGTATCACAAGTTCATATTCTTTTTTTTTACTGTATACATGGTATATGTTGTCAATGAAGATGCATAAGGTCCGAGACCGCAATTGTCGTCCCTTGATTTTCGTTATTCACGAATATAGTCCCTAGTGTTGACAGTGGGTCACTTGCCATTAATTTTTATTCCCCTTCCAAAACTATTTCTCCATGTTTAATGCCTCAAATTGCAAGAAAGGGGGTGAAATTATAGTGTAAAAAAATTTGGGTCCCTAATTTTTTTTTAGGAAATGTGACAACTCACCTTACTTGGGAAAAATCTAAATGAATACAATATCAATATACAGTGCTCCAGCTAGAAATCAAAAGGGGCTGGGTGCCAGTGGAGGGCAGGGCACTTTTTTATGATAGGAAAAGGCACTGCTCATTTCTTTCGTTAAAGTTTCTGTGTGTATCACAAGTTCATATTCTTTTTTTTTACTGTATACATGGTATATGTTGTCAATGAAGATGCATAAGGTCCGAGACCGCAATTGTCGTCCCTTGATTTTCGTTATTCACGAATATAGTCCCTAGTGTTGACAGTGGGTCACTTGCCATTAATTTTTATTCCCCTTCCAAAACTATTTCTCCATGTTTAATGCCTCAAATTGCAAGAAAGGGGGTGAAATTATAGTGTAAAAAAATTTGGGTCCCTAATTTTTTTTTAGGAAAGTAGAGTTTGGTCCAGCTGAAAAAGGTTAAAAATTAGCACCTCGGAAGCTGTCAAAAGATTTCAAGACACCCTATATATAAAATTGTCCATATTTTGAGTTAGAGATGATGAAGTTTTCTATAATTTTGATATAATTTGTCCCAAAAGTAGTACAGCACACTGTAAAGATTTCATTGAGAAAGCGCAGGTGGGATTTTAAAAATTATATATATATGTTATAAAGGTCTGCCAACTTGCCCTGCCCTACTTTAAAAAATGAAAACTTATCTACCCAGATTTTTAAAAAAATGTGACTGTCACCAGTAAAACTGCATTTGCAACCGTCAAATCCACAATTGACGGTGACAACTCTTCAACTACAGTACTGGTATTCCGATTCTAATTCATAACAAAAAGATATAATACGATGGAGTTTGAAAAAATGTATAAATTTGACATACAAAAAAAATCTGTGAAACTTCATGAATGATTTTCGCGCAAAGACGTCATGGCTAAATATGACTTCATGCAAATGAAAACTGACATATTGGAGGTTAATAAGTTGCCTCTTCGATTCAAATTTGGATAAAATCACTGTAAAACAGTGAATTGGAGAAGGTGTTGTTCTATTATTGACAACATTGTAGTAAATCGAACCTTTGTTGATCCAATCAATTCAATATTGCGGCCCCCTCCTTAGTTTTGCCTTGTCAACTGGGGAAATGTATGTATTAATTAGAGAATACATTTATTTAACTACTCGTATATGCTTAATATTTTTAGTGATTTGCCAGATAATTGCAAAGAAAACTGTTAATTGTATCATAATATATCTTATAGGTTTTTTAGCCAACTCAAAATCATGCTTTTAGGACCCCCTTGTTGTACTGAGGAAGTGGACCGCTCAAGAAGATGAAAGGTAATGTAAATATAAAAATAAGAAAATGTAGTATGATTGCCAATAAGAAAAGAGAGGAATTTGTAAAAGTGAAAATTCACTTGTTTTCCAATCCTAATACTAATAAAAGTGTCTTATATTGTAATGTTTAAATTACCTAATTATTTAAAAAAAAAAAATTGTTTACACTAATGAGAAAAGACAACTCTCCATCAGAGATCAAATGACTTCAAAGTTAACAACTATAGGTCACCATACATCCTTCAACAATGAGCAAAGCCCATACATTATACCATATATACTGTAAATTCTGAAATATTGTGTGGATTTATTATTGCCACCATTGCCATTTTCAGTGGCAGATCCAGAAATTTTCATAAGTGAGGGCCCACTGACTGCCTAAGAGGGGGCCTGCTCCAGTCATGATTCAGTGATCCCTATATAATCAACCAAATTTTTCCCAGAAAAAGGGGGCCCTGGCCCCCACCTAAATCCGCCTCTGATTTTATCATTTAAGACTTAAATGCAAGTTTAATTTTTAGGATTTTGAGAAAAATCCTGTTAAATTCATAAAAAATATTTCAAAATGCGAGTTTAAATTATTGCCTTTACAACTAAACTCTGTCCCATTTTTCGCTCACCTGGCCCGAAGGGCCAAGTGAGCTTTTCCCATCACTTTGCGTCCGGCGTCCGTCGTCGTCCGTCGTCCGTCGTCGTTAACTTTTACAAAAATCTTCTCCTCTGAAACTACTGGGCCAAATTGAACCAAACTTGGCCACAATCATCATTGGGGTATCTAGTTTAAAAAATGTGTGGCGTGACCCGGTCAACCAACCAAGATGGCCGCCACGGCTAAAAATAGAACATAGGGGTAAAATGCAGTTTTTGGCTTATTACTCAAAAACCAAAGCATTTAGAGGAAATCTGACAGGGGTAAATATGTTTATCAGGTCAAGATCTATCTGCCCTGAAATTTTCAGATGAATCGGTCAACCCGTTGTTGGGTTGCTGCCCCTGAGGCCTAAAAAAAAAAGATATGTGTTTCCGGTAACATCATTTTGAAAAATAGGGTCGGTAGGTCGGAATTCTTTTTTTTTTTTTTTTTTTTTTGACATCGTAAATGAAATCCGGAAAATTATCATGTTTTTTCCAAGTCCGGATCCGTAATTAGTTTCAAAAACCGGAAGTGTGCCATTTGCAATGTTTTTGAAACACCTGCTGTGCAAATTTCTTGGATTTTAACCTATTTGGAATACCTTTTGACATTAATAAAATGTTTTACTGGCTTTCTATACAAGAGGAAGCAAGAGAGAAAAAATATTATGTCATCTATCAGAAGCCTGTGTCAAAAACAGGGTCGGTTGATATTTTTTTTTTTTTTTTTTTTTTGAAGATCCAATAAAAAAGTTAGGGTCGGGGCTAAAAAACAGGGTCGGTCGGGTTACCGGAAACACGGATCTTTTTTTTCTCGGCCTGAATTGGTCATTTTGAGGAAATTTTGCTGTTTTTGGTTATTATCTTGAATATTATTATAGATAGAGATAAACTGTAAACAGCAATAATGTTCGGCAAAGTTAGATTTACAAATAAGTCAACATGACCGAAATGGTCAGTTGACCCCTTTAGGAGTTATTGCCCTTTATAGTCAATTTTTAACCATTTTTCATAAATATAAGTAATCTTTTACAAAAATCTTCTCCTCTGAAACTACTGGGCCAAATTGAACCAAACTTGGCCACAATCATCATTGGGGTATCTAGTTTAAAAAATGTGTGGCGTGACCCGGTCAACCAACCAAGATGGCCGCCACGGCTAAAAATAGAACATAGAGGTAAAATGCAGTTTTTGGCTTATAACTCAAAAACCAAAGCATTTAGAGGAAATCTGACATGGGGTAAATATGTTTATCAGGTCAAGATCTATCTGCCCTGAAATTTTCAGATGAATCGGTCAACCCGTTGTTGGGTTGCTGCCCCTGAATTGGTCATTTTGAGGAAATTTTGCTGTTTTTGGTTATTATCTTGAATATTATTATAGATAGAGATAAACTGTAAACAGCAATAATGTTAGGCAAAGTTAGATTTACAAATAAGTCAACATGACCGAAATGGTCAGTTGACCCCTTTAGGAGTTATTGCCCTTTATAGTCAATTTTTAACCATTTTTCATAAATATAAGTAATCTTTTACAAAAATCTTCTCCTCTGAAACTACTGGGCCAAATTAATCCAAACTTGGCCACAATCATCTTTGGGGTATCTAGTTTAAAAAATGTGTGGCGTGACCCGGTCAACCAACCAAGATGGCCGCCACGGCTAAAAATAGAACATAGGGGTAAAATGCAGTTTTTGGCTTATAACTCAAAAACCAAAGCATTTAGAGGAAATTTGATGTGGGTAAAAATGTTTATCAGGTCAAGATCTATCTGCCCTGAAATTTTCAGATGAATCGGTCAACCTGTTGTTGGGTTGCTGCCCCTGAATTGGTAATTTTGAGGAAATTTTTGCCGTTTTTGGTTATTATCTTGAATATTATTATAGATAGAGATAAACTGTAAACAGCAATAATGTTCAGCAAAGTTAGATTTACAAATAAGTCAACATGACCGAAATGGTCAGTTGACCCCTTAAGGAGTTATTGCCCTTTATAGTCAATTTTTAACCATTTTTCATAAATCTAAGTAATCTTTTACAAAAATCTTCTCCTCTGAAACTCATGGGCCAAATTAATCCAAAGTTGGCCACAATCATCTTTGGGGTATCTAGTTTAAAAAATGTGTGGCGTGACCCGGTCAACCAACCAAGATGGCCGCCACGGCTAAAAATAGAACATAGGGGTAAAATGCAGTTTTTGGCTTATAACTCAAAAACCAAAACATTTAGAGGAAATCTGACATGGTGTAAAAATATTTATCAGGTCAAGATCTATCTGCCCTGAAATTTTCAGATGAATCGGTCAACCTGTTGTTGGGTTGCTGCCCCTGAATTGGTAATTTTGAGGAAATTTTGCTGTTTTTGGTTATTATCTTGAATATTATTATAGATAGAGATAAACTGTAAACAGCAATAATGTTCATCAAAGTAAGATTTACAAATAAGTCAACATGACCGAAATGGTCAGTTGACCCCTTTAGGAGTTATTGCCCTTTATAGTCAATTTTTAACCATTTTTCGTAAATCTTAGTTATCTTTTACAAAAATCTTCTCCTCTGAAACTACTGGGCCAAATTAATTCAAACTTGGCCACAGTCATCTTTGAGGTACCTTGTTTGAAAAATGTGTCCGATGACCTGGCCATCCAACCAAGATGGCCACCACGGCTAAAAATAGAACAGGGGTAAAATGTAGTTTTTTGCTTATAACTCTGAAACCCAAATCATTTAGAGGAAATCTGACAAGGAGTTAAATTGTTAATCAAGTCAATATATATCTGCCCTGAAATATTCAAATGAATTTGACAACCGGTTGTTGGGTTGCTGCCCTCCAATTGGTAATTTTTAAAGAAATTTTGCTGTTTTTGGTTATTATCTTGAATACTATTATAGATAGCGATAAACTGTAAACAGCGATAATGTTCATCAAAGTAAGATCTACAAATAAGTCCACATGACCTAAATGGTCAATTGACCCCTTAAGGAGTTATTGCCCTTTATAGTCAATTTTTAACAATTTTCATTAATTTGGTAAATTTATGTAAATTTTTACCAAATATTTTTCTCTGTTACTAATGGGCAAAGTTCATTATAGATATAATTGTAAGAAGCAAGAATGTTCAGTAAAGTAAGAACTTCAAACACATCACCATCACCAAAATACAATCCATTTGTGTCCTTTGTTTAATATGCACATAGACCAAGGTGAGCGACACAGGCTCTTTAGAGCCTCTAGTTAATTATTGCCTTTACAACTAAACTCTGTCCCATTTTTGTCAAGCCTTTCGAAAAAGGCAAGACTAAGCAATCCTACATTCCGTCGTTGTCGGTGTCGTCAGCGGCGGCGTCCACACAAATATTCACTCTTGTGGTTAAAGTTTTTGAAATTTTAATAACTTTCTTAAACCATACTGGATTTCTACCAAACTTGACAGAAGCTTGTTTATGATCATAAGATAGTATCCAGAAGTAAATTTTGTGAAAATAAAATTCCATTTTTTTCCGTATTTTACCTATAAACATGATAAATGGACTTAGTTTTTCTGCGGGAAAACATTACATACACTCTGTGGTTAACGTTTTTAAAATTTAAATAACTTTCTTAAACTATCCTGGATTTCTATCAAACTTGGACAGAAGCTTATTTATCATCATAAGATAGTATCCAGAAGTAAATTTTGTGAAAATAATTTTTTCCGTATTTTACTTATAAATGCACTTAGTTTTTCAGCGGGAAAATATTACATCACTCTGTGGTTGTAGTTTTTTAAATTTTAATAACTCTCTTAAACTACCAAACTTGACAGAAGCTTGTTTATGATCATAAGATAGTATCCAGAAGTAAATTTTGTAAAATGACAAATCCATTTTTTCCATATTTTACTTTAAATGGACTTTTTTTCTGCCAGGAAACAACACATTCACTCTGGTTAAATTTTGAAAAATTTTAATAACTTTCTTATACTATTGGTGAGCTTTTCTCATCACTTGGCGTCCGTCGTCGTCCGTCGTCGTTAACTTTTACAAAAATCTTCTCCTCTGAAACTACTGGGCCAAATTAAACCAAACTTGGCCACAATCATCATTGGGGTATCTAGTTTAAAAAATGTGTGGCGTGACCCGGCCAACCAACCAAGATGGCCGCCATGGCTAAAAATAGAACATAGGGGTAAAATGCAGTTTTTGGCTTATAACTCAAAAACCAAAGCATTTAGAGCAAATCTGACAGCGGTAAAAGTGTTTATCAGGTCAAGATCTATCTGTCCTGAAATTTTCAGATGAATCGGACAACCTGTTGTTGGGTTGCTGCCCCTGAATTGGTAATTTTAAGGAAATTTTGCTGTTTTTGGTTATTATCTTGAATATTATTATAGATAGAGATAAACTGTAAACAGCAATAATGTTCAGCAAAGTAAGATTTACAAATAAGTCAGCATGACCAAAATGGTCAGTTGACCCCTTTAGGAGTTATTGACCTTTATAGTCAATTTTTAACCATTTTTTCGTAAATCTTAGTAATCTTTTACAAAAATCTTCTCCTCTGAAACTATTGGGCCAAATTAATCCAAACTTGGCCACAATCATCTTTGGGATATCTAGTTTAAAAAATGTGTGGCGTGACCTGGCCAACCAACCAAGATGGCCGCCATGGCTAAAAATAGAACATAGGGGTAAAATGCAGTTTTTGGCTTATAACTCAAAAACCAAAGCATTTAGAGCAAATCTGACATGCGGTAAAAGTGTTTATCAGGTCAAGATCTATCTGTCCTGAAATTTTCAGATGAATCGGACAACCTGTTGTTGGGTTGCTGCCCCTGAATTGGTAATTTTAAGGAAATTTTGCTGTTTTTGGTTATTATCTTGAATATTATTATAGATAAAGATAAACTGTTAACAGCAATAATGTTCAGCAAAGTAAGATTTACAAATAAGTCAGCATGACCAAAATGGTCAGTTGACCCCTGAAGGAGTTATTGCCCTTTATAGTCAATTTTTAACCATTTTTTCGTAAATCTTAGTAATCTTTTACAAAAATCTTCTTCTCTGAAATTACTGGGCCAAATTAAACTAAACTTGGCCACAATCATCATTTGGGTAACTTGTTTAAAAAATGTGTGGCGTGACCTGGCCAATCAACCAAAATGGCTGCCATGGCTAATAATAGAACATAGGGTTAAAATCCAGTTTTTGGCTTATAACTCAAAAACCGAAGCATTAAGAGAAAATCTGACAGGGTTTAATTGTTTATCAGGTCAAGATCTAATATTATTATAGATAGAGATAAACTGTATACAGCAATAACGTTCAGCAAAATAAGATCTACAAATAAGTTTACATGACCAAAATAGTCAATTGACCCCTTAAGGAGTTATTGCCCTTTATAGTTAATTTTTTACATTTTTCATAAATTTTTGTAAATTTTTAGAAAATATTTTCCACTGTAATTACTGGGCCAAGTTCATTATAGATAGAGATAATTGTAGCAACAAGAATGTTAAGTAAGATCTACAAACACATCACTATCACCAAAACACAATTATGTCATGAATTTATCCGTGTCCATTGTTTAATATGCACAAGACCAAGGTGAGCGACCCAGGCTCTTTAGAGCCTCTAGTTTATTTGTACCAAACTAAGACAGAAGCTTGTTTATGATCAAAAGCTAGTATCTAGAAGGAAATTTTGTTTATATTTTGTACCTGTGTATCTGTATTTTACTTATAAATGGACTTAGTTTTTCTTCCAGTTAACATTACATCCAGTCTGCAGTTAAAGTTTTTAAAACATTTATTAGATTCATAAACTATCCAGGATTTTTTACCAAACTTGGACAGAAGCTTCCTACAATCCAAATATGGTATCAAGCAGAATATTTTTATTGATTTTTTCCCTCATTTTTGTTGATCTTGCAATTTACAGCAAAAGTAGGCGAGACACTGGGTTCCACGGAATCCTTACAAATTTTTAGCAATAATCATGCTAATAAAAACCTCACAACAATTTCTGAATTTACAGTAGTCTGGTATATAAAAAGACCCTAAATGAAAACGAAAAATTTGTAAAACAATTCAAACTGAATTACAGGCTTCTGACATGGGACAGGCACATACTAATTGAAGGATGTGATGGGGCTATTGGGGGCTAGACTATATAGCTAGCAGTTTGTGGTGCCAAACCCACTTAACCTGGTACATGTATATTGATGTGAAAAGGGCTTAACTCACCAGATCTATATACAGTATACAAAAAAGAAATGCATCTAACAAAAACTCACACATTGAAGACATGTTTTTTGACAGTAAATTTATTCACACATTGACATTGGCAAGATACATGTACATTGAAAGGTTGTTCTGTTTGTTAAATGCCTGAAGTACAAATTATAACACAAATGACAACAGGCCCGAGAACACAGTTCTTTCGTAGTGCATTAAATTCAAATTAAAAAAATCGCACCTGCTCTTTCTCAAAAAGATTTTTACAGTGTAGTGTACTACCAGTGAGACAAATAATATCAAAATTACAGAAACTTCTACCAGCTCTAATGTTCACGAGTTTAGTCTTTCCTATATCAAAATGGTGTATTTTAACATGTTTGCCTATTAACTTAAAACAGCAAAACAAAATCTAATAAACATCTGACAGTAATTAATGCCTAGAATGATTTTTTTAACTGTATACAGTAGAATACTGATAAATTAAAACCAGAAAGTTCATACTGTACATATATTTATTAGCTAAGCTGTTGATCTTCTTTCTGTTGTTTGCTTACATGTTCTTTGCATTCACTCAAAAGTAAAAGTACATATAGTTCTGTAAAGGTATAAAATAGTGAGCATCAGTTCAATATGTTCATACTAATTACTACATCTAGTTTTTGTCTGGACTTCATGGACTTCTTGATTAAATAATTTAGATTTTATTCAATTTTAGCTTGTTACCAAAAGAATGGAAAGTACGGTATTAAAACCACTGGTGAACATGTACTGTACATGTAGGTGTGAATGTCCTGCAAAAAGAACTGATATCAAAGTATGTTCATCTCCAGAATTGCAGTAAATATAAATAATTTGATGCACTCTGTTCTCAAGTATAATTGTACATGTACACTTGCTTATTTTTCTCTCTTTCCAATGTCAAGTCGGGGGTTAAGAAATTTTGTTATAGCTCACTAGACCAGGGCTAATTGGTAGCAGGATTTTACTAGCCCTGTTGGAAGAGCTGCTAGCCCAACAAAACTGACCTGCTGGCCCGAGTATGACTTACAAATTCAAAGTTTGCTGCAAAATACAATGAATTCTATAAACTTTACAATTTTTATCCGTTGTACAGTAATTTTTAGCTAATTGGATAATCAAAACTATGTCAGCAAAAAAATATCCCATTAGCATATATATTCAATTCGTTGATACATGTGATAATTGAATATTCCTTGACTATTCTGTAATAATGAGTTGACCAAATCCCGATATGGTACAACTCTTGACCACTGCTATAGTATATTGGTATATAAAAGGATTGGGGTGATTTTTATCAAATACATCATTACGTTTGTGTATTAAAAAGAATTATGAAATGCTCATATTTGTTTTCAGTTTTAAAAATTTTCTTTATTAAAATAAATCAAATGACCTCAAATATTTATGTGAATAAATATCACCATCCATAGTTTGTGTCTTTTATAATTGTTTTATAAAGGAAGTACAGTAATATTTATATATAAAACGTATACATTTATCACGGGTAAGCTAATTGTGGGCTATAAATTGACTACAAACTGGGCATGAGTCTCTAAACTGAAATAGTATTTGTTAGAAATTTTATTTCTTTAAAATCGAATTCATTTGAATATCAATGAAGATAATCGCTAAGATAGAACATGTAGAATGGTGATGAGGGGATTTTCCACTTTCTATTTTGAAAACGCCAAGAATTTTTTGTTTCTAGTCCGTCGGGCATATTAAGTTACAAGTTTTGGTTGCCCGAGGCCCAAACGCTGTAGTCCCGGGCGTTGGGCTAGTGGATTTTTAAACCCCTGCAAGTATGCTTCAAGGCATCCTTACCCTGATCCCCTCCTGCTCCATACACACACACTCAGAAGTTCAATTAATCAGCATTTACATTGTATATTACAAACCTACCTAGTCAGACTGGCCTATACAATGTATATATTATGAATTGACAAATTTTTTGTTCTTGTTTTGAATACATAAAATATATGCCACTGGACATAGTTTCCATACAATAACTTTAGTTTAAGTAAATGGATCTCTATCTCTATGAAATTTAAATACAAGGTTTGAACCCACAAAAGGAAGATTGGGATTGATTTTGGGGTTATGGTACCAACAGTTTAGAAACAAGGAGCCCAAAAGGGGTCAAAATAAGTATTTTCCTAGGTTCCAGACAATTACTTGTGTATAAGTGTATGGATCTTTCTGAAATTGTACCACAAGGACTTGAAGGTTCCATACCAAAAAAAAAAGAAGGTTGGGATTGATTTTGGGGGTTATCATGGTTATGGCACAAACTGTTTATGAATTAGGGGCCAAAAACAATACTTCTCAAATACTTTGTATAAGTTGCTTATTTCTAGATTAATTTCAATGGGGTTTTTTTTATTCTTGAATTCTTGGGGTTCTTTAATATGCTGAATCAAACCCTGTATTAAGTTTTTTTTAATTTGGTCCTTGTTTTTATAAATATTTGCGTTCTTATATTGGTATCACGTAGTCGGCTATATAAAATGTACAATATATACAATGCAATATTCACTTAACTACCAACTGATAAATTAAAGCAATCTTCACCATTCAGTGATTACAAGCACTCTGATTACCATTCTAGGGTTATGCCCCTTTACAAGTGGAAAAATTGAAGAATTTTTAAGTTTCTGTTCTCTTAACTTAAGTTTGTCTCAACTAAATTTAATGAAATGTGTGCTTATTACCTCTAAACTCAGTTTAAGTTTAATTTTTGGCAACTTCACTTTTACAGTTCTTGAGTTATGTCCCTTTATAACGTTATGTGCTAGCAGGGGCATCATCTGTGTCCTTTTGGACACATTCCCTATTTATTTTTTTAGAAGTTACTATTAATTCTAACCATGACTGTATAAATAAATTTGGTGTATTTACTGTCTTCTGATTGGTTAAAATTATTAGTTTTATTTTCAATGTTGTCAATTTTGATGGAGACACGCCCACTCTGGCGTTGTGTATTCATACGCCAACATATGTGTGTACGTTGTTATTGTTAATATATATAATATAAAAAGTTCGTTGAGCCTTATTTTTGATAGAAATTTATTTATAATGAATGGCAATAACTTATTTTGATTTTATTGAACCATAAAACTAATTTTTGACTCTTGACATTTTACATAATCCGCTTCGCGGATTATTCAATGTGAAGAGTCAAAAATTAGTTTTATGGTTCAATAAATTCAAAATAAATAATAGCCATTCATTAAATGACATTTTATATTTTAATATTTTATGATGTATTTAAATGAGTAGTTATTGTTGCAAACTCCATTAGAATTTTGAATTGAGATCATTTTTGGAATAAGAGAAAGGGGGACGTGGAAAAAAAATTGGGGTGGGGGTCATTTTAGATTTCAGAATTTAAAAAGAAAATTTCTTCAAATATTTTTTCTTTGAGAGGATTAATATTCAACAGCAAAGTAAATTGCTCAAAAGCAAAAAAAACAACAATTAAGTTCATTAGACCACATTTATTCTGTGTCAGAAACCTATGATGTGTCAACTGTTTAATCACAATCCAAATTCAGAGCTGTATTCAGCTTGAATGTTGTGTCCATACTTGCCTCAACCTTCAGGGTTCGACCTCTGCAGTCGTATAAAGCTGCACCCTGTGGAGTATCTGGTTAAATTGGTCGCCATTTAGGTCCAAATGCCATACATATTATATACACAGGTAATGTGTAGTACACATGCATGAATAGAGTTAGTTTTCATTATTTAAAAAAAAAGGAAAATATGTAGTATCATTGCCAATGAGACAACTATTCATCAGGTCAAAATGACTGAATGTTAGCAACTAAAGATACAAAAATAAACAGAGTTTTTCATTCATTTAATTAAAAGCATTCACATAAGTATATTTTTTTACATTTTCTATTTTACATTATAGGTAATGAGATGTAGTAAAGAAGAAACAATGAGATGGAGTTAAGGAATGAATTATAAAGAATGAACATGATGAAAGAAGGAACATAGCCAAAAAGATACTGAAATAAAAATAAATAAATACATTTGTTAATACATAAATTTGTATGTTTTTTAATTGGATATGACATTTGATAGTGATATTAGATATTCACATTTAGGACATATAAGAAGATGTGCTATGAGTGCCAATGAGACAACTCTCTATCCAAGTCACAATATAGTTCAAGATACAGTCCTCAATACGAAGTGTAGAGTTATATAAGATAACTGGTACAGATGATTGCCAATGATACAACTCAAGTGATTATTAGTAATTCTATGGCCTTGAAATGGGAGTAAAAACCAACTTATTAGCAAGCTATGATGGACCAGTTTATAGAATTTATAATTTCTTTCAACCTTATTAATCATTTTGTTATTCGACTTACAAGTTCAAGGTACATACAGTACAGCCTGTGACTTCCTCTTAGTTATGTCCACCCTCTTGCATGGTCAACATCCAATGGTGAACATTTATTGGGGTATTCAATCTTGAGATGATGGCCATTTATTGGGGGTCATAACTCATGGGCAGATTTTTTATCTAATTATGTTACCTGTTAAAATCAATCAGGGTTGAAGTTTCCAGCTGGTATGTTTCATTAAAATTTACCTGTACAGGTAACTTGGGTTTCTTTTAAAATTGACATTTCACCTTTTTTTGAAAATGTAGAATAAAGTATTGTTTTACTCTGTTAATTTTTTATTATTTTTTGTCTTTAATGTTATTTAAATTTTTTTATTTTTTAATTGTTTTTTTTTTCATTTTTGTTTGTTTTGTTTCTTACTGTTTTGTTTCTTATTCTTTTAATTTCTTCTTAGTAAGAATCTTGAGTCGAAATGGCAAAAAGTCAAAACCAAAGTTATTGGCTAGCATTTGAAATAAACATGATAAACAAACTTTTAATAATTGTTTTTTTAAATAAAAGGTTTATATAAATGTACATGATGTACATTGTATTCAATTGTTTGTTAACATTATTAAATGAGTTATTACTATTAATAATAACTAATAATCATGCAAGTGATATTTTAAATAAAAAAAATGAAAGTAATTAAACAATTGGTTTCTTAACAAAATAAGATGATTCAATATCAATCCTTTTACAATAGATTTTGATAACATCTAATATTATTCAGGAAAACTACAAGTACCATTATATGGTTTAGGAAAAAAATAATTTTGTTTATCTAAATTTTCTTCAAATCTCAAAACAAGAGTTGTGCATGCGCACAAACAATCACCGAAAAGACTTATTTTCCAAATGTCCACCTAGTTATCATAAAATTTTGATAAATGTTCATTAAAAATGCTAAACATAATGAAAATGTTCTAATATATCTGAATCAAGTGCATCTTATGAAAAGAAATTATTTAAAGAAATTGTGTTGAAACTTATTAAATATGTTATCTTCCGTTTGGTTAATTTCTTTCAAAATTTGTCGGACTCTCCAGAAAAAATAAAGTGCACTTCTAAAGATGGTGACACTTTAATGGTCTATTAATTAAATCATTTTTTTTCAGTGTATTATATTGTCGATAGTGCTGGACTGGCATGATACATAGTTTGCACCTGTCCTAAGTCAGGAATCTGATGTACAGTAGTTGTCGTTTGTTTATGTAATATATAGATATAGGAAGATGTGGTGTGAGTGCCAATGAGACAACTCTCCATACAAATAACAATTTAAAAAGTAAACCATTATAGGTTAAAGTACGGCCTTCAACACGGAGCCTTGGCTCACACTGAACAACAAGCTATAAAGGGCCCCAAAATTACTAGTGTAAAACCATTCAAACGGGAAAACCAACGGTGTTTCTCGTTTTGTTTATATAGATTAGACCGTTGGTTTTCCCGTTTGAATGGTTTTACACTAGTAATTTTGGGGCCCTTTATAGCTTGTTTTTCGGTGTGAGCCAAGGCTCCGTGTTGAAGGCCGTACTTTAACCTATAATGGTTTACTTTTTAAATTGTTATTTGTATGGAGAGTTGTCTCATTGGCACTCACACCACATCTTCCTATATCTATTTACAAAGAATATTTCAATCAACCTAGGCCTTTTAGATAAAGTTAATAATTGCAGGGACTTGAATGAATTAAGACTTTTAAAGTCCTTAATAAAAAATGAATTTAAAGAAAAATCTAAAAATAATAACTTATGATAAAAACTGTAAAGTTAACTTGATTGTGTCAATTAAGGTAGAGAATTTTTGGTCATAATTTAGAAATAGAAAATAGTAGACAATATAAAATTCCTAGAAAGGATAGAATGTGTAAACTGTGCCTCTTGTAGGTCAATGAAGAACACCTATTCCTTGATTGTAAAATTAACAAAACTAAACTATAGATATAAATCTATTTGAAAATTATTTACCTTCTCATTAAAATGTCTCTAACCCTAGAACAAAAATTAAAAGAAATGCTTAACCTCTAAAACATGGATCATGTTTAAAATATCATATGACAATAAAAATATTATCTATCTACAATAATAAACCATTTTGATTTTAGAAAATTAATTTGAGAAACACCTTGTCAATAGAAAAAGGCAGGCATTGTAAATGTTTGCAGTATATTTGAAAATGAGATTCATTTATTCTTCACTACCAAAAATAGACTTAATATAAAAAATAACTTAAATTGATCAAAAATTATTTAAAAGGTATAATATCAAAACTTATAGTCAGGCGACAATTAATTTTTTAATTAAGCTGTTTGTTCAACTAGTTTTATTGTTTCATTTTATTTTTGAATTTCTTGTCATAATCACAGTTATTAAATTTGACAAACACATACATGTATATTTTACCTGAGACACCTGACCTGTAAGTTATATAATTTTAACACTTCAATGCATTCAAGATTTCCCTTTATCCTTGACTAGTTTTTGAGTAATACCTTGTGTATTTAAAAAGCAACAGGGGGTATGATGATGAACATATAGGGCCACCATGGTGAACATATTTTTTATGTCCACCATTAATAAGATAAAGTCACAGGTAGTACTGTAGACAGCTAGATGTATTTCTTGCATGCTTGATTATAATTCTGTTGATAATGATTTTGTGAGAAATTTTGCTTCTCAAAAGTTGCTTGGACATGGCTATGAGAAAGTCAAATGAAAGTCAGCTTTCAAGAAATTTCAAGGTCGCCATAATGTCTGACAGTTAAAATGATTGTCAGTGCTTTAGAAATTATATCTCATATTTTCCATGTGTTGTTCAAGTACATGGCATGCTATATACAGTGTCTAAAACTTAACTTGTACTTTAAAAGTATGCTTTCTATTGAATAGATATGTAATTTCATATTTACTCTCACATGAAATTCATATTTATATCATTATGAGTATCAAATTAGAAAAAAAACCCAACATATGAAAAACATATGTTGAGATCCTCATATGAAATCATATGATTTGATGGCATGAAAAACATATGTTTAACATATGTTTATCATATGATTTTTTTAAAAACATGTGTTTATCATATGTTAAACATATGTTTCTCATGTAGTAAAAACATATGTTTTTCATGAGTGGTTCTCAACATACGTTTGACATATGTTTTTGAACATATGAAAAACACATGAAAAACATATGAAAACATATGTTGCAATTTTTCATGTGTACTAAAGAGGAAATCCTGGATAATCATAGGTCTGTTCTATGTTCCTTTGGAATTTCAAACAAAGATGATGAGCTGGATCTTCCATCACTGTATTGGGTACCTAAACTGCATAAGTGTCCAAACAACGGTGTATTGCTGGGTCTTCAAAGTGCTCCATGAAATCTCTTTCTAAATTATTAACATCTATTTTATCAGCAATCAAAGACGGGCTTCAAAGTTATTGTGAAACTGCCTATTCTAGAGGTGGCGTGAATCAGATGTGGATACTTTAAAATTTCCAAAGATCTTTTAGAGTACATACAGTCTAACTCTCTTTCATCTTGTAATTAATAGTATTAAAACATTTGACTTTTCTACACTTTATACAAGTATTCCACATTCCAAACTAAAAGACAAATTGAAAGAGTTGGTATTGCTTTGTTTCATAAAAAAATAATGGCCAACGAAGATACAAGTATCTTGTCTTAGGAAGGGATAAATCCTACTTTGTAAAGGATCACTCGGATTCAAACAATAAATTCTCTGAAACTGACATTATCAAGATGCTTGATTTCTTGATTGACAATATATTTGTTACGTTCGGTGGCAGTGTTTTTAAAAAAACTATCGGCATTCCAATGGGAACGAATTGTGGCCCTCTTCTTGCCGACTTGTTTCTTTATTATTATGAGGCTGACTTCATACAGGAACTTCTTAGGAAGAAAGATAAGAAGTTAGCAATATCCTTTAACTCTACTTTCCGCTATAAAGATGATGTTCTTTCACTAACTAATTCAAAATTTGGTGACTATGTCGAACGCATCTATCCCATTGAACTAGAGAACTAGAGATAAAGGATACTACAGATACAGTAAAGTCGGCCTCATATCTTTTTTTTTATAACGAATTTTCTTTATTGTAACAAATAGACTAGCACAACATTTATGAACAAAGGTGTATAGAATGGCATTTTCACACAAAGGAAGTATTAAATAATAAAACAACAAGTGAATATATATGATGGTGCAATAATAGGTTGAAAATAAATAAATATCTTATAACATTGAAATCGTATGTGTTCTTGCAATATACATAAGTGGTGTTTCAATCAAATTTTTTTTTTACATTTAATTATTTATTCTTTGATAGGGCCCAGGGACTCCAGTATTTGTTACATTCCTCTACAGAGAGGTTTTTAAATGAAATGTATTTTTCTAAGTTCAAGTGTTCCTTTAAATAGTTTTTTTAAAGCATTTAAATTTGGCAAAACTTCTTGTAGTTTTGTTCGGTAAATGTAGTATTTTGAAAGTAGAATAATCTTATTTTTAACAAAACTCAATTTAACATTTTCGTAGATACCAAATAAAATAATCATAATATTAAAAGGCAGTTCAATATTTGTCATTTCAAAAATTCAGATGTTTAGTGGATGCCGGAGACTGGCAACCATCGGACAGCTCCAAAATAAATGTCCTATGATCTCTGGTCCTTCTTTACAAAATGTACATATGTTGTTACTATTTATTTTCATCTTGTAAAGTAGTGAATTAGTTCCCAAAATTCTATGGATAGTTCTATATTGGAACCAGCAAAGCTTAGTGCTTTTACTATATTTTGTACACGAAGTGTGTATTTTTTTCCAGTTAATACCAGTCATATTAAGATGGTTCTCCCATTTTTCCTTTGCAGCAAATGTAACATATTTTTCATTCAATACTTTGTACATTTCTCTTGAACCTTTTTTTGTTAAAAGGTAGTATTGCATAAATTTTTTTCTCCTTTACTTCAATATTAATCGTGTTTAACCACTCATTAAGCGAGTGAGCTATTCCATAATAATGTAAACTATTTGGCCTAAATTGATATAATTGTTGGAAATTTTGAAATGACATAACTTTGCCCTGGTCATCTAACAAATCTTGCACTGTCCAAATTCCCGCCTTTGCCCAGTTTTTATAGTAGACTCTTGAACCACCCTTATAATAATCTTGACATAAAAGATCTCGCTTGACCTTATCTGGTTTATTATCCCAGATAAAAGCATACATTTTATTTGTTAAATTACATAACATATTCTCATCTGGACTAGGGATAGATAGAAACAGATGATTTAATTTAGCTATGACCAAAGTTTTTAAAATGGTAATCTTTCCAAAGGGGGTGAGATACTGTTTTGACCATTTTTTCAAAGTGTTGTCTATATTATCTAAACTGGCCTATAATTTAAATTAATTATTCTATCTAGGTCGACTGAAAACGTAATTCCAAGTAGCTTAAATGTACTGGAGCCCCATTTCAATCCCCACTTTACACAAATTTTATCCTGGCTATGTTTTTTGCTACCTATCCAAATAACTCTTGTTTTTTCTATATTAATCTTAAGTCCCGAAATTTCAGCATACAATTGGAGACCACGAAGAGATGCATCGAGCGATTCTGGCGAGCCATCTAATATCAATGATGTATCATCCGCATATTGAGAAAGTACAAATTCTGTATCATCTATAGTAATACCCTTTATCTCCCTACTATTTCTTACCAAAATGCCTAATATTTCTGCACATAGCAAGAAAATATAAGGGGATAAAGGATCTCCCTGTCTACAGCCTCTCTCTATAGTGACGAATTCTGACAGACAACAGTTTTGTGTCACCGCAGCTGTTATATTGTTATAGAAGGTTTTAACCCAGGATATAACGGATTCACCAAAATTCGGCCTCATATCTTGACTTACATCTAGAAATTGACAATGAGGGTCGATTGAAAACAAACCTTTACGACAAAAGAGATGATTTTAGCTTTCCAATTGTGAATTTTCCTTTTCTTAGTAGCAACATTCCATACGGTGTATATATCTCCCAATTGATACGATATTCCCGTGCTTGTATTTCCTATCATGATTTTCTTCATAGAGGGTTGTTGCTCACAAGAGTTCCAAATGGTAAAGTTGAAATCATCTCTTCGTTAATTTTACGGACGCCATCACGAATTCGTTGTGGAATAACCGTTTCACAAATGATATCGGATATGTTCCTTACGTCGTAACTACAATCCCCTTCCCTTTTATAAATGTGATTTACCGAATTAGACTATTTAACGGATTTGTTATCTCACAAGCAACACGACGGGTGAAAGTTTGCCCTGTTTTGTTTATTGGCATTTCATTTATATGATTACATATATCGTTTGTTTATGTCAGGTTTTATCTCATCACAATTTGCTTTATCAAAGATGTATCGTTTTTGTGAGCGTTGCTTACAGTAGTATGGTTTTATTAACGAGTCTGCAATGGCGATGTCGTGGTCTGAAATTACTGGTGCATTGCCAGTTGATTTAATAAGGGATGGATTGTTTATGAATACCAGATCTAACCCGTTGTCCTCTCCGGTTCGTTTGTCATGGATTTGGACAAGGGAAAAAGATAGGTCCATAAGTGCTTGTTGTACTTCCTTATCTGGAGCAACTGTTTTTATTTCCATATTTATCCAGTCAATGTCTGGGCAATTAAGATATCCAGCGTTAATAATATATTTAGGTTTTTTCGAGTGATCGTTTTAGATTTTTAATCACTCAGTAATGTCTTTCATATTTCTATGAGGCATGTACTATGATGCAATGAAAAAGTCTTTGCGTTATTTTAATTTGATTTTGGACCATTTAATTTCGCAGTCTGTGACGGGTTTAATGAATTCAGTTTAAATTAGAACTTTGTGTATCTCGGAAGAGGTCAGATGAATTATTGCCTCTTTCTCCATTGGCTTTCTGGTTTGATGAAGTGTATGAAAGCTGATATTTCAGCTCTTTCGTCCATGATTATGCGACAGTTTACCGTCATAATAGATAGGTTTCCTATGGGTGGTAATTTAAGTTTATTTTCTACCTCATTTCATTCGTACTAAAATAAATATTTTCTGATCTATTAACTAAAATAAACAACAAACAAGAAATAAGGTTGTGCGTTCGTTACAAAGATCGCATAAATTTTTATATAATCAACGAGTCAAACAAAAAAACAATACAGATCAAACATATGTATAAATGTCACCATGTTATATACTTACATAAGCACCAAATGTACAAAGCTATTTCAAAATGGAGGGGGAGGGAGGGAAACACGTCCTTTCTAACTTTGTAATAATCAAACAGACCCACACACATTCCTTATATACCCTCAACCGAAACCGTCCGTGCAAACACTTAACCCGGGAAAATATACACAGTAAGGAAAAACCCCTTAATGATATAACGGAACGCAAAGAAATAGATTTATTTTCTACCTCATTTCATTCGTACTAAAATAAATATTTTCTGATCTAACTAAAATAAACAACAAACAAGAAATAAGGTTGTGCGTTCGTTACAAAGATCGCATAGCAAATGGGGTTATAAGAAAAAGAGGAAAATTATAAACCCAAATTTAAGGATACCAAAAGCTTTTGTTCAATGCTATCTTTGATATAGCCGTCCTTAGCTCTGTCCGTAGCCCAACGCCAATGAACTTTGGGGAGGCGATCAGGAACCTTGTTATTAGCGGCTGCCGAAACTCCGCCACTTCTAAGACTGTGAAGGGCGTAAAGAGAACTATCCAAACCTATGTCTTTAAGTGCTGACCGTAAAATCTCCCTACATCTGGTATAAGAAAGGGACTTAGACTTATTAGTAGCTTTGTACTCGCCAGATATTTTCATAAAGTTAATGGCAGTAAAGAGAAACTCGTCGGATTTTTCTATAATACCTGCTAACGCAATATATTTTCTTAACCAGAAAACGGGACAAAGCTCGTTGCGTGTTTTCGCAATAACAACTGAATTACCTCTCCTGTATAAATCTGTTTTACTTTTTGGAATTTTAATCTCCAAAAAATTTGATTGAAAATCCAGATCACACATCCGTATATTTGCTAGTTCACTAAATCTTAAAAAACCAGAAAACCCTAGAAGACACAAGACACAAGTGCGCAAAAATAATAAATTATGCTTTTCTACCGTATAGTGTCGAACTAATTTTAACAAAATATCTTTGGTAATAGGCTCCTTTTTGTTCAAAGGTTTGCCCAACGTCCGTTTTCCGCCTTCCAGAATAAGTTTGAGAAAATCATCTAAACAAGGATTAATGTTGAGGGAAATCTTATGCTGCCAGTTAATAGAGTAAAAATAGGCTTCCAAAACTGAAACGGAAACTTTTTGTTGTATAAGTCCTCCTAAAAACAATGCAACTGAAGACACCGATGCTGGTAAATAAGAAAAATAGTTCTGAATACACCATTTTCGGAATTTTTCAAAATATAAGTCATACTTTTTGTTCGTTGCGGTAGCTCTAGCGTTTTTAACTATGGCAGGAAGAGCGTGTACGGATCCAGACAAATAAGGATGAAACTTGTATTTTTCCAGGTCTTTCCAGTGGCTAACCAAGCGTGTAGAATCTGTAAAAAATTATCAGCATAATAAATGATACGGGCATATGAAAGTTAACCATAAGGGAATATGATATAAATATGTACATGTATTCGTAATTATACAAAAGAACAACAAAGTATAAACAAGATAGCTCAAAACAAAAATGTGAAATTGTGCATAAATTGTAACTATATAAAAGTGCAAAGCTCAATAGGAGTAAAGTTCTCCTGTAACAATCCGTTAATTACAAAAAACAATAGAGAGCGCAGTCCTCTCTTATATATATAGGGAGCACAGTTCTCCACAAAAAGTAAATATATCGTGTCAACAAACATGCATTACTAGTGTATGGCAAAATAGAGAGTGCAGTCCTCTCTTATAGGGAGCACAGTTCTCCACAAATATTTCATCTCTCGTATTTAAATACATGCATTACTAGTGTTTGGCAAAAATAGAGAGTGCAGTTTTTTCTCATAGGGAGCACAGTTCTCCGCAGATATTTCATGTTTCGTGTCAATATACGTGCAATTATAGTGTTCAGCAAAAATAGAGAGTGCATTCTTCTCACATAGGGAGCACGGATCTCCACAAATATCTCATATTTCGTGTCAATATACGTGCGTTGTTAGTTTTGGCAATAATATAGGATGCAGTCCTCTCTTGTTAATATACATAACTCGAAACCACAATAAGTGCGTTTGATTAACATGAAAAATATTCACATACTACTAGCGTCAAAACACTAAAACTAAAACACTACTTTGAAAAGTCTGAGTAGCAAAAATGCTAGATTTATCTGAACCTGGTGTAAAAAAGTTCGTATGATATTTGTATTCTACATAATCTACAATACAAGACAAATATTTTCCATTCATATCAACAATCGATGGCCAATAAGAGGCTGATATCCATTTAGGCACAATGAGTACACCTTTAGCTCTACAGAAAATTAGATATCTAATTGTCCTATTGATCAAATGTACAGGTGGAACTATCCAGCTGTTCTCAAGTGCCCAATTATGGGCGAAAGCGTCAACCCCACTAGTGCCTGGCGTCCAGAATAAAGAATAATATTTTGCAACTTTGTAATTGTTGCTACTAGCAAAAAGATAGCAGGTAAAGGGACCCCATAATTTATCAAAATATCTGAATATACGCTGATGTATGCCCAATCGTCGAAGTCGAAAAACTTGCTTACAAAATCAGCTGTACAATTTTGAAGTCTGGGCACCCATGCAACTGATAAATCAATATTAAAAAGAAGACAGGTGTTAAAAATAGAGAACGCCAGACACTGAAGCGGTGACTTCATACTGCCCACTTGAACAATTCTAATTACATTCTGATTGTTTTACAAATTTGTTCTCGAGTTTTGAACTCATGGTTTTTAATAACAATTCTACAGCTTTTAGCTCTCTAAATGTTGAGCTTTATGCTTTATTAAAATCGTCCCACATACAGTGAAAAGTTTCGCTAGACTCGTCTAGCAAAATACCAGCTCCAGCGTGGTCACTTGCATCTGTGTAAATAATCCGCTCTGGTAACCTGAACCAAGGGGAAATAACTCTAGGTGATAAACTATCAATATTTTGAGACCAAAAATGAAGCTCATCTATAGCTTCAGCCGAAAGGCTAATTTTTGCGTCCCAAAAAACCTTACTAGCGATAAGCATAGACAACTGTCTAGTAAATATCTGGCAAATAAGTCCGTAGGCAAATCTCATAGAAATAATGGAACCGACCACAGATGCAAGTTCCCTAGCCGTAGCAAAATACTTAAATCTAAGGTTATGCACCTTAACGCGGAGATTTTCAAGTTTTTGAACAGGTATATCAATGGCCCCCTCTAAAAGATTCCAGGTAAAGCCCAACCACTCCAAACTTTGAACCCGGTGCCACTGACTTTTCTCCTCATTCACATGAAAACCTGCGTGTTTAAGGTCATTTTGTAAATGAAAACTAGCCGAATTACAAATCTGAAAATCATCACAAATCCACCCGTCGTCAAAATACATGATAATTTTAATACCCTGAGACCTCCAAAAGGAGACTAAGGGCCTTAATGTTTTAGTAAAAATATGAGCAGCACTGCAAAGACCGAAAGGCAAAACTGAAATTACGAAAAATCGTGTCTTATCATTAAATTTCCAAGAAAAGCCTAACTAAGTATGAAAATCAGGGTGGATACTAATGTGATGATATCCGCTAGTTAAATCAAATTTTAGCTTGAAATTACCCTTTTTAGCATAAAAAAGGCCCTCTAATGAACCTTCAAACTTAATCTTTCTATTTACAATACAAGCATTGACATGTCTTAGGTCTAGAATAAGTCTGGATTTTTTATTCTGTTGTACAGACACCGACAAGGGATTCACACAGTACGGAGGCACGAAAACCTCGCTGACAAGATCTTTTTTCAGAAGTTCCTTAATGGCGCTTTCTGTAAAGTCTGAATGATCGAAAGCTGACTTATTATTTCTAAGAAATGTTTTTTGCGGCAAAGAAACAAATTCCAACCTGTAACCATACTCAATCACGTTTAAAATAAAGTCTGACTATTTTTAACAGTTTTTGACTTAAAACATACATTATTGTCAAACTCAGATTGTTCATCTAAAAGTATAAAATTAGAATACTCAACTTTACTGCTGTTTGTTGAAAGGTTCTGGGTTGGTGACTGTAGCGACCGCTGGTTGTCTACGTTGTAATTGGGCTGTGTAGGGGCAGAACTTGGCGAAATGCCCTGGCAGGTTACAGTAGTGGCAGGTAAGGTTGCTCCTGGAGTGAAGTTTTGTCTGTAGTTTTGAAATTGTGGTCTTGGATTGAAGATTTGGCGCTGACCGTAGTTTTGAGAGCCGAGAAAAAGCTGGTTATTAGACATGCCGTCGAAAACTCCTGGTCTAGTACGCTGATAAGATGGTTGTGTGGGTTGATTTCTGGCATAGGGAGTCTGCCTCTTTTTGGAGGCTCTGAAGATGGCTGCCCGTAACTTGGAGGCATCCTCGCTATTGTCAGGAAGATCATTATCGGAATATTCTTTAACCGTCCCCCAACCATGTCGGTCTGCTATCCTAAGTAATTTATTACGATGAGTAAGTGCCTTCTTTTCTGAATCAATTAATTCGAAAACTTCTTCTACACTTCCCCTAGACAAATAGTTTTTAAAGCGGTCAAGATTACTAAGTCTTTCTTGGTTAAACGAAAATTGGATTTTTATCCCTTCCCCTTTAATATCCGTGTTTACCTGCAGCTTTTCTTGTAGTTCTGATACTATAGAGGAACGTTGCTTGTCTAACGCAATGTCAATCTTTGTATTAAACAAACTTACTGCGTCTACTGCACTAAACTCATTGGTATCTTTTGGCTTCTGCACATTTGTGTGATTATCAACGGTTATTTCTTCACCTGAATCGGACATTTCAATGACCAAACGCTTTTAAACTAAAAGGCTAACGCAATCTGGAATATATAATAACACGTCCTTTCTAACTTTGTAACAAACGTTGCATTAATCAAACAGACCCACACACATTCCTTATATACCCTCAACCGAAACCGTCCGTGCAAACACTTAACCCGGGAAAATATACACAGTAAGGGAAAAACCCCTTAATGATATAACGGAACGCAAAGAAATAGATATATTTGCATTGGTGGAATTTGAATTTTGTATAAGGTTACTGCTCCTTTTGCTGTTTCTACTGTGCCTCCTTTCAGTGGATTTTAGGCTACTAGTATGCACTGGGCTGTAAACTGATCAAATCTCTATGTATTGAAAAATAGGTTTTTGAGAGTGGTGAGCTCATGTTAGTTATGAACAGTTCAAAACTGTGGTAGGTAAACAAGTATACATTTATGGATTCACATTTGCAGCACATCCACTGCACATTTGATCTATGTAGTAATTCATAGTCCTGACTACAAAGTTCAATACATCATGTACATGATATGTGATGCCAAATATTACATTCATCACAGCATACACCTTCACAAAGGTCTGACACACAACCTGCAAGGATTTACAGTGATATTTTTGTTTTGGATTTTGTGGGATGATTCCTGCAATTGGAAGAACTAAATTTAGAATACATTTGAGCTGTGAATTGATGTTATCAAGTTCAGACACAATTGATCTTTTCTGATATTTTGTCTATGTATGTGTATAGATATAGGATTTGATCTGAAAGCATATCAGAATAAACGTCAGGAATGCCTTTATTAAATTTATTGACTTTTAAAATGTTGATTTTAATTCAAACCTGGAATCCAAAAATGCCATCAATTAGAGATTCATATTTTATTTGGTAGAAACGAAATAGGAGAAAACCTTGTGTTAAAATATCATTTTACTGTGAAAGAAATGCTGGTCTTATATAAATCTTTGATAAGTGATTTTATTAAATCCCGAATAACAGTCGTGACCACATTGTCTATAAAAAAAACTGCAATTAAGATAAAGTTATGAAAAGAATACAAGACAAAATTGAAAAAAACTGGCCAAAATATTGCATACACATGATTACAACTCAGTCAGGATTCTTCTTCGTAAAATTATCTTCCTAAACACACCTTTTTTTTTAAACCGTAAAAGTAGAAGCCATTGTAGTGGTGACGTTCTCTGTCAATTTAGCTCTATGAAACCGATAAATCTATCCATATTGTATCATTTCGATCCTTTTATGCCAGTTGTATTTTAAAAGACAAATAATTCTACTAGCTATAGAGCATCATTTAATGTACGTTTATGCATTTGATCAATGTTGTAAACGTAGAATTCCGAGCGTTCATATAACAGTCACGGTTTAATCACACTACATGTATTAGACAGACGTTACATAAAATACAAAAGACACATCATACACTCCGACAGTACAAACATTCGGCCATCTTGTTCATCCGGCAACATCTCTCTCCCTCATACGTCACTATCACATAACGTCAAAAATACGTGAAACAACGTTAACACTGTTTTCGACATTACGGACATGAAGACAAAGTAACAATCACAACAATCAACTTAAAACTTTTGTCTGATCGGCTGCCAGGGGGAAATTTTCGAAAGTTCAAAAACTAAAAAAAAATCTAATTAAATAGATTAAATAAAAATTTCCCTAGATAAATAAACTTTTCTTTGAAGTTTGCATTTAAAAGATCCACCAGAAAAGCTTGTCGTCAAGTACTTAGTAAATAATTTGAAAATAATTTGTCATTCGAACACACCTTCTCTTTAATTATGACTCACTAGAAGGGTATTTCACTTGACCCAAATATTTCAACTTTTAGTATTGTAATATTTTAAAGTTGTTATATCAACCTACAGCCTACATATATCAAATTAATAGAACATTTTATACGTTTTAAGACGGTATAGTCATAAGGAGTTGAAAAATATGGCCGTGTTTACACCACAAAATCTACTATGAGTAGACAAACTGATATATCTAGGAAAGTTTTAAGGTTCATGTGGACCCTTTGACTAAAATGGCCGTATTTTCACTTCAAAATTTACTTGAGTACAGACAAATCTGTGCATCTTGAAAAGTTTTAAGGCATAGCATGCCCTATATAAATATAATTCAAATGCATTGTATGATTTAGAAAATTCATAACTTAACTGGATTTTGCTGTGCACTTTTTTTCGTCCCTGCAGAAGATGATAAAATCAACAAACAGTTGAGTTTTCTTTGATATGGTCCACTCAGGTACACAGTTTAAATCACCAATTATTGTCAGGTATCTATTGTCCATCTATTGTCCATGTCAATCAATACAGCTCACTTCAATTATTAGCTGTGGGGAAGTTCTCAAACCTGTTTCACAACTTAGTTTATTTTGGCACCTTCTGGAGGAATGAAAAAAAGTGAACTGCAAAATCCTGTTAAGTTTTAATTTTTCTAAAACATAAAACATATTTGAAATATATTTATCTAGGGCATGCTATGCCTTAAGATTTTTACAGATGCGCAGGTTTTTATCTTACCTACTTTCATTTTGGCCAAATCACAACTTTCACTTCAATAATACTTTTTTTCCACATGTTTTACTTATTTCAATATATATGCAACTAATAGGACTACTTATATAATAAAAATTTCAAAGAAAACAGTAGTCAGAATACTCAAGAAGAAATACCCCATATAATATTTAGGAAGTATATTCCTAGACCAAAGTTATAGCATTATATGGTTCAGACCCTAAGATAGTTGTAATAAATTCTGAGGAGAGGTGTAGAAGAAAATGCAATACCAAATTTTATGCTTGCCTTTGGAACACACATGAAATAATTGGTCTGCTTTGGGACACGCACAAAATAATTGGTTTGTTTTGAACACACACAATTCGGCTTGTAAGCGAAGTGGGATATGTACATAAACATTATATGTTAAAGATTCTAATAAAAATTCTGAGAAATTTACATTAAATACCAATTTTGGGGTTAGAATAGACAATACATAAGTGCATGGATACTGTAATCTGCATAAAAGACACAGTCAATGCTCTGCATAAGTCAATTAAATTTTATCAATCGTACAAAGTTTTGTGCAAACTAAACATATCAGGTTGTCAATTAAAATATTCTGTTGAGCGAAACAACAAAAGTGTGACAAAAAAACGAACTGTGTGTGGTTGGTTTTGGTCCATTTTAAGATTAGTGTGTAATGATTTCTTGACTGCTTTAAGCGTTTATGCGGTTGTAATCCATGTTCTTGTCACGCTTAGTATTACTAATGACTTTTGAGTCCCTACGTATCTTCTCAGTCCTTTAAGTACACAACAATATAATTGCACAGCAGTTTTCATAATGTTTATTTTAAGGACAACTCTATTTGTCTTTCTCTCTATTTTCACCACATTTTTAATAGAACCGTACTTAACGTTATTATCCTTGCACATTTTAGTCTACTATGAATCTGTTTTAAATATGTCAACTATAAATTATAAGCTCATTACAAAATACCTTTACCTTTGTGATAAATGTCCAAAAGGTATATGTCATCTAAGGAGCAATCTTGGTAAAGGGCCGAAAATCCCCCACCCCCAAACTATTCACATAGTTTTAAAATATTGTGTTTTTGCTTAGACATTTTCTGATGTCGAGCAAAGTGTGGATTACATGATCACATTATATTATTTCAAAGCTGGATTGATGTTTGTTAATTGCTTTTTATTCATTTCTAGATTAAAGACTATTAAATGTTTCAGTTATTATTTGTCAATCTGATTGCCCCACATATTCCGTCCTTTTACAAGCACATGTATAAATCTACAATAACTAATATCAACAGAAAATAAACGTTTGCAACACGTAAACTGTATAGTAAAAAGCCAAACAAGTATAAAGTTGAAGAGCATTGAGGACCAAAAATCTAAAACGTTTTGCCAAATACGGCTTAGGTGATCTAATGCTGGGATAAGAAAATCCTTATTTTTTTTTCGAAAAATTCAAAGTTTTGTAACAGGAAATTAAAAAAAATGACCATATAATTGATATTCATGTCAACACCGAAGAGAGTAAAAGAGTCCCGTGACCTCTTTTTTTCTTTTTTTTTTTTTTTTATCTGAAAGCATAATATTAGAGCTTTCTTCTTATATTTTTCTATGGTGTAGTTTTCCTTTTATGGCAGAAAATTGGGTTTTCCATGCATTATCTATACAAAATCCGTCAATTTTGCGCAACCTGTAGCGTGAAGATAAGCCCCGTGACCCATACTTAAAAAAAAGGCATGATATGAACTACATTTTGGAAAATTGTCAAAAAATTCTATGGATTATAATTATAATCTACCTCAAAACTAAACATTTTATAAAACGAATTTTGTTGATTTTGATATCCTATCTCAGCCATCTTGGAACAGGCCACATATTGAAATTTCAAGTTTGGTCCATAGCTTATATTGTTCGAAGCACACAGCACTACTAAAAGACAAATTTAAACTAGTTTGATGGATATTAGTTCAGTTTGATATTTCGGGGCAGCCATTTCGGAAAAAAGCCGACATATTGAATTTTCAAGATGGATTTATAGCCATTATCTTTTCGAAACAGCCAGCACTCTTACAATGCAAATTTTGACCTTATATAAGTTATATATGTTGATTCAAATATATTATGGCGGCCATCTTGAAAAAAGCCGTCATTCGAAATTTCAAGGAAGGTCCATATCTAATATTGTTTGAAATTCGAGAGATAATTTGATGCTTTTGTCATTTAACCCACAATTTTTTTCACATATCTGCAATACAAGTAAAAGTGAACCACAAGTTCATTGAAATTCAAATTTTCTGTAGTATTGTATGCAAACTTTGACAAAACCACGAAATTAGATATTCACAAAATAGGCAGTTTTTGCTTCATCCATGAAAATTTAATTCCACGAAAATAAATCGATCCATATCATTTGATGATTGTTACGCAAAAAGAGTTACCTACTGTAATTGGCGTACGTTTAGGTCATTTCATCGTCTCAGAGGTACAAGTATTCAAAATATGCTATAGTGCTTCATCTAGTTTTCTCTGCCATCTTACCCCAGAGGAAAACTCAAATTAAAAAGCTTTAGTCACGACTGAGGCGAGACATAGTGGTAGATTTAATAAATAAACAAATATCTTTTTAATTCCTTTCAGATGGCAGAAGGAGGGTTTTCGATTCTCAACCAACCAATTAACCAATTCATACAATGTATCCACTGTTCTTTGCTTTTCGAAAAAGATCATTTCGATAATTGGCCATTATCATCTATAGTCGAGTACCTTCATGGGATAAGCGATACAGCAGGATGTGAATATCTTGATGAATACTACTTTGACACGGCCTATGTTCCATGCGATATAAGTTGTCCACATTGCGGTAAAGATTTTGAAACTGTTGCACAGGTATCTGCAAGTCCAATATGGAATTATGATGACATCATGGAAGGCAGAGTGGCTCAAATCTCTTATTTTCAGGATGTTGAAATATTAAAAGTCTCCATGTTCTTTGAGAAAACTACTTCAATTCAAACGTGTTTCAAGTGTGATATCGACTTTGACAATCCTGAAGATGTTGAATTGAACGTTCCAAATGTCATTGGTATTGTCGAAAGTGCTAGTTCATGTATATTGAAAGTTATTGCAAAGACAAAAATGAGTAAAGGATTTTGCTACCTTGGATTTGAAGAAAGTACCGGTGGTATCTTCAGGCCAATCTTTAACACCTCCAACCAGCAATGTTGCTGGCCTACCAATGCAGAACTAACGTTTGGTATGCTGTATAAATTTTACGTCATACATTATCCTAATCCAATTAAGTACTTCACGCCATTCCCACACCGTAATGAAGACATGGTTGTCAGTGGATTCGTCTTTTGTGGAGAGCCAATACCTAATCCTATGTACTATCCAACCTTTTTACATTTGGCTAAGAATGATGTCGTAGACATTTTTAAAGATATCAAAAAGAAAAGATACGTCAACGAAAATACACAATGCAGTTCGGTGGGAATATTAAAGTCGTCCGCAATGATTGCATTCAATCCGTTTAAACAGAAATATTATTGTAAACTAAAATGCAAATCTGGTGTGTACGTCTTGCCAATCACTGCAATGCAGTATACTAATATCGGTAAATCATATACGGATGCAGTAATCGTTCTTGGATTAGGTCGTCCCTATAAAGGGAAAAAAAATGAATATGACCCAGCTAGATGTTATTTACTTGCTGTTGGGATATATTTACCAAGTGGACAAACAGATCTAATCGGTATGCCTTATGAGAACTAAATGTTGAAGGCCTACTGTGACTTTCAGATGTAGAACTCCTTTGAGTGTATATTAAAATATTATTCATTGTTATAAAAACTATAAATTTAACAGGTATAAGTATCTTAATTTTTTGCGAAATTTTGTTCTTTTTTTCCGCGACAATCGTTCTCTTATAACCAGACGTTTGGTCCAAAATACACAACACTATAAATGCTAAATAATCTTAAACACGGATTTTCTAATACGAGATAACAGGTTTATAGCCAATAAAAAATTCAGACTTTTTGGAATGTAAATACAACAAATTACATTGTGATTCTTTAGATGCTGATGTTGTGATTGCTGTTACAAACCTTGTGTAGTTAAATGTATACGCAAAACTTATTGTGCTGCGTCAAATTGTATGGCTGCTCAGATTCATATCTTTGATCTGTTATAAAATGTTGGCATAGTATAGCTGAGTCTATAGCTAGTTTGCAACACCCAGAGTCCCTTACGATACATGTTGTAATGACAGTGTCACGCAATACACTTATTTTGTCCTGTACCATTTTTGTCGAGACTGCGACTTTTGACGCAAAAGCGACACATAGCGATTCTAGATTCCGTCGTTGGCATCGTCGTCAGTGGCGTCCACAAATATTCACTCTGTCGTTAAAGTATATGAAATTGTAATAACTTGCTTAAATTACCCTGGATTTCTACAAAACTTGGACAGAAGCTTGTTTATGATAATAAGATAGTATCCAGGAGTAAATGTTGTAAAACAAAATCAAGTTCATCCGTATTTTACTTATAAATGGACTTAGTTTTTCTGCCAATTAACATTACATTCACAAGAAATTAGTGACCTCAATCTTTGGGTAAACTTACTTAGAACGAAATTATCATTATTATTGTATGCAGATGATATAGCATTACTTGCAAAGTCGGCTGAGGATCGTCAATGTATGTTGAATAAACTTCACCAACGGCGTAAACGTTGGAGGGTGTTAATCAATACGGATAAATCTAAATGTATTCACGTTAGATCACTTTAGGAAACGAAGAACCAAAGAAACTTATTTTGAATTAACAGTTGGAAAAAACAATTGGAGAAGGTTGAAAATATATATGGGTTACATTCAGTCATATTTGAAATTTTACAACCAATGCGTGAAATTTGTCGAAAGTTAGTAGAAGAACACTAGGGAAGATCATATCCAAAATTCACAACAATAAAGACTTTGAACCTAATGCATACGAAAACTTGTTTTACTCGTGTGTAGTACCTATCTTAGTTTATGTCTCAAGTGTTTGGATATACAGAAAATTCCAAAGATAGACAATATTCAAAACTGAATTATCAGTTTTTTTCTTTGTGTTCACCGTTTTGCGCCTTCTCTCGCCTTACATTGGGGATGTTGGATGGGTCTCAAGCAAGTTTAGTAGACGAACTAACATGGTAAGGTTTTGGGAACAAACTACTCAACTTATAACGTAGCTCGCTTTTAATCCAGACTATAACCGTTGTATCAAGAACTGGTGTAGCGAATTGATGGACAATTTCTGTAACCTTAATTTAGAACATTATTTTGAATCAAAAACTGCTATTAATTTGAAAAGTGTAGAAATGAAAAATTAGCGCCTTTATTCAAACATATAGACGGAATGATTATATACAACATGTGTGTCATAACTTTCAAATCTGCCTTTAATTAGCAACAAAATGTAAAAATCAATTTACGATCACAATTCAAATGTGGAATATAACATTTGAGGATAGAAATCGCACGATATATTGGTGAACGACCAGCAGAAAGGCTCGACATATTTTGCACTGAATTAGTAAAGACGTGTCCGAAACTGAGCCTCACTTTTTATTAGAATGTATATTCTGTTATGGTACTCGAGAACATGTGTTTGTTGATTTTTTTATTACCACTTTCTATAAATCTATGGATTATAATCAAATATTAAGCTTATAAATTGTTAATTATGAGTCATACTCGAAGACTAGTCAAATATATCGTACAGGCATATTCCAAAAGACGCATGTCAATGTATGTACATAAAATGTTACGCATTCCAAAAGACGCATGAAAGAAATTACCCTGGATTTCTACAAAACTCTAAGTAATAATATGAATAACATGTATAACATGTTATACTATAAATAATAATGATAACATGAGGTCACTACACATGTATGTTTCTGTTTATAAATAGTTTGATATAAATGTATTTTTAAAATTAACTTTCTTCAACAAAAAGATCATTTAATGAACAATTTGTTATTTTCAAGAACGTGATAAGGTTTATCAAAATCTAGTATCTAGAACACAGGCACTTGTTTCTATCCATACGAAGGTCGACTATCCATATAAATAGAAGAAGGTGGCTAACGAATGTCACGACAGTCTCCGCTTCGGACGCTTTTTCTATCGTTATCGTAATAAAAAAATACCTCTACCTTATATGAATCGATTCAGTGATTATTTTCCTTTAACACTAGACATATTTTATATTCCCCTCAATGTTCCTCTTCTTACTAATCTTACTATTGTTCACTAATCCGTGGAGATTTTTGAACTACCATCTTTACAATGTATCTGCTTCCGGTTCAATTTGCAGTGAATATTTCTGTCGTTTTCCATTGGTCAGCTATAATTACCTACAAAGTGAAAACGAAAGTGAAACTGAAAGTAATTAAACGTAAAGTGAAAGCATGGTTTTGACAGAAGATCAACGTTACATCTTAGAGAAAGCTCTTAAAGGTCATTCTATGGTTGTTTTAGGACAAAGCGGTACAGGTAAAAGCTTTTTGGTAAAAGAAATAGCGAAAGAACTTAGAAAAACTGGTAAATTAGTACAAATCACTGCAACAACAGGCATAGCTTCCGTCAATATTGGGGGCAAGACTGTTCACTCTTGGTCTGGAATTAGTGACGGTCGGTATTCTAACGACAGCTTACTTGAAAAATTAGAGAGAAATGAGCATTTTGGTATATATAAAACTAATATTACAAGTACCCAATGCCTTATTATAGATGAGATTTCAATGCTTTCCAGGAAATTGTTTGAACAGCTGGAGTATATATGTCGTAAGATAGTAAATAGTTCTTTGGTTTTTGGTGGATTGCAAGTTATTGTAGTCGGGGATTTTTTCCAGTTGCCACCTGTTCCTGATTATTTAAAAATGGACTCCGGTGAATATTGTTTTAAGTCTCCTGTTTTTGACAAAATATTTTGTCATAAAATCATTCTCAAAGAGGTTATGCGTCAAAATCAGGACGACTTTATCCAAGCAATCAATGACGTTTCTAGAGGTGACATACCAGAAAATACTCTAAACTTAATAAAGCGGTTGAGTCGTCATTTGCCCCCTGGTGAAGATCCTATTAGACTTTGTGCCAGAAATTTTGACTGCTATATTTATAATGCTTGCAAACTAATGGATATGGACGGAGAAGAGTTTGCTTTTTGCGCATTAGATGAAGGGGATGTTTCTAAATTGGAGAGAACCCCTGTCCCACAACATTTACATATAAAGTTAGGCTGTCCAGTGATGTTGCTGAAAAATTTGAGCGAACATTTTGTAAATGGTCTCCGGGGTATTGTTACTTCTGCATCAAAAGAAAGCATAACTGTAAATTTCACAGATATAAATTCTAAAATTTCTCAACTACAAGTAAAGCGGGAAACATTCACAGTTTATAGCTCCATTGATAGTAAGGTAATAGCTTCCAGAAGACAGTTTCCTTTATGTCTGGCCTTTAGTATCACTATACACAAAGCTCAAGGTCTTACTTTAGACAGAGTTGGGGTAGACGCCAGTTGTATTTTTGCACCAGGACAACTGGGTGTGGCTATTGGTAGAGCAAGAGAAAAAAAAGGTCTCCGTATAATTGGTTTTAATGAATCTTCAATCATGAGACATGAACCTGGTTTATATAAGTATTATGACCATACACAATCTAAATTTGATGACATTAACTTTTTATGCTGTAAACAAAATTTCAATACTGTAAATGATATTCCATGCATATCAGTAATAGAACCTTTACACGAAGAATTATCTGACTTCAGTGATGGAGAAATTGATGAAATGGACTTTTTATTGTCTAATGAACATATAGAACTAGATGAAACTGAAACTATTTTGGTTGAGGAAAAAATTATTGACATATCTGAAATAACAGATATTTTTTTAATAGAAACAGAAGCACCATTTGAACAGTCTGTATGTGCATATTACAAAGAACTACTTAAAACTCAAAGAATTGACATTGAATATTTTGTTAACAAGTTGTATACTATTATAAATGACCTTTTTACGAAAACATGTGGTGATGTGACCAAGAAATCTACAGAACCAAAAATTTGGACAAAATATTATACAGAACTTTATAAGTTTTCTACTTCAAACGAATATATTTCACTAGTTAAACTTATTTCTCACTGTGAGCCTACTGGACAGGACTTTGAAATGTGTAGTAAAATATATGACAAAGTTACATCTGTTGTATTACAAAAGCATACAGAGCATTTACTCAGTTCACATGATGTCAATTACAATAAGAACTAGAGGCTCTAAAGAGCCTGTGTCGCTCACCTTGGTCTATGTGAATATTAAACAAAGGAAGAAGATGGATTCATGACAAAATTGTGTTTTGGTGATGATAATGTGTTTGTACATCTTACTTTACTGAACATTCTTGCTGCTTACAATTATCTCTATCTATAATGAACTAAATTGACTATAAAGGACAATAACTCCTTAGAGGGTCAATTGACCATTTCAGTCATGTTGACTTATTTGTAAATCTTACTTTGCTGTACATTATTGCTGTTTAAAGTTTATCTCTATCTATAATATTATTCAAGATAATAACCCAAAACAGTAAAATTTCCTTAAAATTACCAATTTAGGGGCAGCAACCCAACAACGGGTTGTCTGATTCATCCGAAATTTCAGGGCAGATAGATTTTGACCTGATAAACAATTCAACCCAATGTCAGATTTGCTCTAAATGCTTTGGTTTTTGAGTTATAAGCCAAAAACTGCATTTTACCCCTATGTTTTATTTTTAGCTATGGCAGCCATCTTGGTTGGATGGCCAGGTCACCGGACACATTTTTTAAACTAGATACCCCAAAGATGATTGTGGCCAAGTTTGGATTAATTTGGCCCAGTAGTTTCAGAGAAGAAGATTTTTGTAAAAGATTACTAAGATTTACGGAAAAATGGTTAAAAATTTACTATAAAAGGCAATAACTCCTAAAGGGGTCAACTGACCATTTCGGTCAAGTTCACTTATTTGTAAATCTTACTTTGCTGAACATTATTGCTGTTTACAGTTAATCTCTATCTATAATAATATTCAAGATAATAACCAAAAACAGTAACATTTTCTTAAAATTACCAATTTAGGGGCAGCAACCCAACAACGGGTTGTTGGATTCATCTGAAAATTTGAAGGCAGATAGATCTTGACCTGATTAACAATTTTACCCATGTCAGATTTGCTCTAAATGCTTTGGTTTTTGAGTTATAAGCCAAAAACTGCATTTTACCCCTATGTTCTGTTTTTAGCCATGGCGGCCATCTTGGTTGGTTGGCCGGGTCACGCCACACATTTTTTTTAAACATGTTACCCCTATGATGATTGTGGCCAAGTTTAGTTTAATTTGGCCCAGTAGTTTCAGAGAAGAAGATTTTTGTAAAAGATTACTAAGATTTACGAAAAAATGGTTAAAAATTGACTATAAAGGGCAATAACTCCTAAAGGGGTCAACTGACCATTTTGGTCATGCTGACTTATTTGTAAATCTTACTTTGCTGAACATTATTGCTGTTTACAGTTTATCTCTATCTATAATAATATTCAAGATAATAACCAAAAACAGCAAAATTTCCTTAAAATTACCAATTCAGGGGCAGCAACCCAACAACAGGTTGTCCAATTCATCTGAAAATTTCAGGACAGATAGATCTTGACCTGATAAACACTTTTACCGCGTGTCAGATTTGCTCTAAATGCTTTGGTTTTTGAGTTATAAGCCAAAAACTGCATTTTACCCCTATGTTCTATTTTTAGCCATGGCGGCCATATTGGTTGGTTTGCCTGGTCACGCCACACATTTTTTAAACTAGATATCCCAAAGATGATTATGGCCAAGTTTGGATTAATTTGTCCCAGTAGTTTCAGAGGAGAAGATTTTTGTAAAAGATTACTAAGATTTACGAAAAATGGTTTAAAATTGACTATAAAGGTCAACAACTCCTAAAGGGGTCAACTAACCATTTTGGTCATGTTGACTTATTTGTAAATCTTATTTTGCTGAACATTATTGCTGTTTACAGTTTATCTCTATCTATAATAATATTCAAGATAATAGCCAAAAACAGCAAAAATTCCCAAAAATTACCAGTTCAGGGGCAGCAACCCAATAACGGGTTGTCGCATTCATTTGAAAATTTGAGGGCAGATAGATCTTGACCTGATAAACAATTTTACCCCATGTCAGATTTGCTCTAAATGCTTTGGTTTTTGAGTTATAAGCCAAAAACTGCATTTTACCCCTATGTTCTATTTTTAGCCATGGCGGCCATCTTGGTTGGTTGGCCGGGTCACGCCACACATTTTTTAAACTAGATACCCCAATGATGATTGTAACCAAGTTTGGTTTAATTTGGCCCAGTAGTTTCAAAGGAGAAGATTTTTGTAAAAGTTAACGACGACGGACGACGACGGACGACAGACGACGGACGACGACGACGACGACGACGGACGCCGGACGCCAAGTGATGGGAAAAGCTCACTTGGCCCTTCGGGCCAGGTGAGCTAAAAATACTATGTCCGATTCTGGAAAAGGTAAATTAAGATATATATTTGGACGCTGTATTGCAAAAAGTAGATTTCATAATATGAAACATGCTAAAACTAATATGTATAAAAAGAAGAACCGTGAATCTCTTGCAAAGTCATTTATTAAGGTTAAAATGTTGGACTCTCTTACTAAGAATTATACAGAACTGGTGCAAGATTCTAAGTACAAAAAAACTCTTTTAGAGACGCACAGAAAACAAAGCCTTTCACAAGGATTAACCAACATTACAGATGAAACGTATGAATTTATATTAAAAGTTGATGAAAAGAGGCTTTCAGTTCAGCAAGAAAAAGTATTCCATTTGTATGGTGCTGACTTTTTGAGTCATTGTCACAATGTTCTTTTGAAGGATACAAATTTGTTTAATATTTGGAGAATTTTATTCCAATCTTTTGATTATTGTAATAATTATTTACGTATTGTACATCAAACAGCAGAACAATGTCTACATGAATTGTTTGAAGATGTAGTCCATAGATTTTGTAGAATTGCAGACAATCAGTTTCGAAAAGATTTTTTGATGACGGTTGGTAAATCTAAAACTGAGAGTCTCAGGAAAAGAGTTGATAGTAAACATAGTAAAACAGTGGCACCTTCAATCCTTAATATGAAGAACATATATAATGACAAATCTGTTTCAAAACAAAGTACTCACTTTAAATTGAAATCTGCTATATTTGACCAGGGAAATTCTGCTTTTGTTAACTTTGTTAAAAATGATTTACTTAAACTATGTAAATCATATGACATAAAAATGTCTTGTAGCAGTTCTAATGATGTAATAAAGCAAAAACTCTGTTCTAAAATACCTTCATTAGAAGGATTTAGTCACCCACAATATCTACAGCAAGCAGTTTCTGATACTACAACCGTCTCGACTTCTACTAAATCTAAACATGCAACTTCTAGTGAAGCTACACAGTCAACTTCTGGTGAAGCTACACCGTCAACTCCTAGTGAAGCTACACCGTCAACTTCTATCAGAAATACATCTGCAACACAACCTAGGAGACGAAAACGCAAATCAAAATTTACTACAAGGTCACAACGAAAATCTTCAAAAACAGAAAATAAAGAGGAAAAGGAGACTGTATGTCCATTATGCCAATCAGTTTATATTGATGGGGATGACTGGATTGCTTGTGATTTGTGTGATCTTTGGTATGATCGCAAATGTTTAAATCTTAATGATGACCAATGGGATGATTTAGAAGGAAGTGACTGGTATTGTCCTGATTGTCTGAAATAATTAATATTTTCATCAGATGTTTTATATATTGATATTGAAAAGAAAGTTTAAGGTATAACAACCAACTAAACGAATGGAAAACAACTGTCATATTAGCATTAACGGTACCAACTGTACTGCACTAGATGTGCATTTCGACAATACATGTCTCTTCAGTGATGCTTGATACCAAAATATTGAATTGATTGATTGTTGGTTGCTTAACGTCCAGTGGCAAATATTTCTCAAAATATTGGACTGCACTAGATGTGCATTTCAACAATACATGTCTCTTCAGTGATGCTTGATACCAAAATATTGAATTGATTGATTGTTGGTTGCTTAACGTCCAGTGGCAAATATTTCTCAAAATATTGGACTGCACTAGATGTGCATTTCAACAATACATGTCTCTTCAGTGATGCTTGATACCAAAATATTGAATTGATTGATTGTTAGTTGCTTAACGTCCAGTGGCAAATATTTCTCAAAATATTGGACTGCACTAGATGTGCATTTCAACAATACATGTCTCTTCAGTGATGCTTGATACCAAAGTACTGAATTGATTGATTGTTGGTTGCTTAACGTCCAGTGTCAAATATTTCTCAAAATATTGGAAAAGTTTTTGTAATATGCACATACAGATCCACTTATCCTATGTAGACTATATCAATCAACATAATGAATGAAATAAATACAAAATTATTATCAGTGACATTAAGCAGGAGGCATGGAATGTCCAAGCCACACTGTTCGAATTATTATTTTTTCAAAGCAACAGAACAAATGGAATACAAATATTATCAGTGACATTAAGCAGGAGGCATGGAATGTCCAAGCCACACTGTTCGAATTATTATTTTTTCAAACCAACAGAACAAATGGAATACAAATATTATCAGTGACATTAAGCAGGAGGCATGGAATGTCCAAGCCACACTGTTCGAATTATTATTTTTTCAAACCAACAGAACAAATGGAATACAAATATTATCAGTGCCATTAAGCAGGAGGCATGGAATGTCCAAGCCACACTGTTAAGATAAAGTTTTAGAGATTGTGTTTCTCAGATGATAGACTACCTTGTTCGTGCTAATGTTGAGTTATTAAATTCCTTTTGTGATAAGACAGTCTGTATACATATGTGTATACAGTTTGAATTGATATGGTCTGTTCTGCACACCAGACCTAAAAAGAAGGAAATGGTATGGTTATCTTATCACATGTAATGTAGAGGTCAGACCCAAAGCAGATAAAAGACCATGTGATTGAGGTAAATGCCACTTTAGTTATGTAATTATATATTAGTTATTAAAATGGCAAGAAAATATTGCCTTCAATGTTCTATAAAATTGGTTGACACACACAAACATGTCTCAATGTTCATTATAAAATAAGAATTAAATGTGGTATTATTGCCAACAATAGAGACCAAAACACATAGAGTTTAACAGCTGTATGAAACTGTACCCCTTCTTCAATGAGCAAAAGCCAATTATTATATGCATATAGTTTACCCACCATTTTCCTAAAAAAAATTCTTGATTCAAATCAGAAACATTATAAAAATATACTTACAATTTCCTTTTTTTTATTGGTGGTCCTAGAGCTAGTGGTTTGGCTGTATGTCCTCCAACGTTTGACTTCTTGGAAGTAGTGGTCTGTCCCAAAATAATGCTGTTTATCCCTGTCCTGTAATCATTGTAATTTGGGTTTGTTTTAGCACCATGATAAAGTGAACGTTCTTGGCAGAAAATGTTTTCAATTATGTCACTATTTATTCTACTTGGCACAACCTCTGTTTTTATTTCTTTCAGGCACATTTCAACCAGAGACATAAAGCCATGAAACATAAAGTCCAGATCTTCCCTTGTTTCCATAGTAAGTAAAGTTTTATACCGTTTGTTAACATCTTGATCGCATGCATGTTCTTTTTCCCATGCCTTAAACCAGTTATACAGCAATAGATCGGTTTGAAGCCCCATCTATACAACTCGTCAATACAGCTCCATGTAGTGACAAATATTTCTCCAGGTTGAGCCTGTACATTAGGAAAGTTGGCAAAAGGCCACCTAAAACCAGATAAACCACTGAACATGAACTGCTGTACATGGTAACTTTGCTAATTGGCATTCTATTTTTCCGTCATTTAAAGCTTGCATTCTTCTCACATCCTGTCCACTATCTGATAATCCAAATATCTTTGTGTCCATCTTAGTGTGGACTAATTGTACATCTTCCTGAATGGCCATTTCGTCCAGAATGATGCCACCATAGTATCCTTCAGCAAATGAATACATTGCTATTTGTATGAACACAGCTGAGAGATTTTTGACCATAGAGAATACTACACTGACACATGCAGAGTTGATACCGACAAAATATCTGAAATAAACACTTCAAATTAACAATGAGTTTATAATAAATTATTTTCTTTATTTGATTTTTAGATTTTAATATATATGTCACTGAGTAATGGTTACACATGGAAACTTAAGATATAGGAAGGTTTTGAACATTGAGCACTTTGTGGTCCTATACTTTTGTAATTGTTAGTATTGCTGCTGTGGTATTTTTAATGTAATTACACCTTATGTAAGAATCCGGGGTTTTAATTGGTTAATAGCCAGTGTATTTTTCACCAATTTACTGTTATCAAATGAATATTGTTCATTTTTAACGCCACCGGGGTATTTGCTAAAAGGATATGCCTTTTTTACCCTCTCTGCCGTGGTATTTGCCAAAAAATACTCTATCCGACTGGACGCTTGTAACGTCACGATCATCAATGCGTTTTAGTACATTAACATTCGGTGTAATTAAACAGATATATCATGTTATTGAGGGGTATTTGCGAAAAATACCAGTCGAGAGAATGTTAAATTTCACTCGCCTATTCGAAAAATACCAGTCGAGAGAATGTTAAATTTCACGAGCCGTAAGGCGAGTGAAATCTAACATTCTCTCGACTGGTATTTTTCGCAAATACCCCTCCTTAACATGATATATCTGTTCAATATTACATTCCATATGTATTTGTCTATCCTATGGAAGAGAAACAACAAAAAGTAGAATAACAGAAGAAATGGACCATAAAAGAACGAAACGGAATGAAACGCACACAAATTAAATGGTAGAACAAAAAACACAACACAAATTAAAATAACAGTCTAACAGTCGTGACTATTCACAGTAATCATGTTGACTAACCAAAATGGTCACTTCCGACTATTTCAATAAGTCATTTGGACTGCATTCAATTGTCAAACTGACAAATGTGCATAGTCAATTGAACAATCCAATTCGTCATAACGAGTATGACATATAGTCATTTTGACGTCCTAACATAGTCATAATGACCACCCTACTCAGTCAAATGTGACTTATCATCTAGTCAAACGACTAAGAGCATAGTCAAAATGATTAAAGTGCATTGTCATCTAGATGACAGTCAAAATTACTAATTAAATTGGTCAAATTGACTAATTTAGATTTTCAGTGAATCTTTTTATTTCATTAACTGTAAATCTATAAAGAGCATTCCCCTATCTCACCGAAAACATAGAAAACTGCGAAAGTAGGCGAGACACTGGGTTCCGCGGAACCCTTATGAATTTCTCATCTTATTCATTTAGGATGTTTTAAAATTGGTCCCTTGTTTCTTATGGAAGGGAAAATCCTCCATAATTACACCTTTCTTAATTTGTAAATGCAATTTCTTAATTTGTAAATTTGTACAATTCTATTTCTTTAGTTGTAGCATGTATTTTTTACATCCGCTACATGAATTTCTACATTTCTTGGTTTGTGATATGTAACTTTAATAAAATGTGTAAATGTTCCAGACAGTACCAGTATTTGGACCGTACGTGTACGGTCTGACTAATGTTAAGAAGTTGGTCAAGTTTAATATGAGGAAGGCGCTACCTTAAATGCCAGCTTTATACTAAGACAATGTCCTATGTTTTGATTAGTGTTGGCTGTTTAACGTCCAGTGGCAAATATTTCATGCATGTTCAGAACAAATGTCCTAGGTTACATGTCTAAAATGAAATTATAAGTTCAGATAGAAAATGTTTAGGGAACGAACATTGAACTTGAAAAGGCATGAGGGGTTATGGTATTTTTCCTGAAAAAATATTCTGGTTCATAAATTGATGAATAAAAAATCTGTTCAAGCATAGGACAAAAAAAATGTTTTTAATCCAGATCTTCACCAAAAATGATTTTATCTTTCAGATATATATGCAAATTAAATTTAACTTTTATATATATCTTAAAACATAAAAACTTCCCAAACTTCCCAAACCGCACATGTAAGTCTGTACACAGTAGTTTTTTAGGTGATAATAAAGGCCGTATAATAATTAGGCCGTATTTGCCAATTTGTTATGATAAACATTAATACTAGTGTTAAATTTTGACCAAATAATTTTAGTTGAAGGGCTTCGTTAAAAAAATCTGACTCAAATAAAATACAATTGTGTTTCTGATCATCTTCAGTTTGTGAGTTGTATATGTTCTACATCAACTTCTTGTACTAATTCAGAGTCAGCTTTATGTCTTTTTTTGCAAATATTTTTTGTATAACATGCACATGATGTAGCTTACTTTTCAAGTTTTTATATGACAGCAAAATAAAATTGAGAATGGAAATCGGAAATATAAGCATGTAAAAAATTTGCTGAATGATGTCATAGTTGTTTTCAAGTAGACACATTGGTTTCAAGACAATAACTTGAGTATAAGTGAATGGATCTCTATGAAATTTTACTAGAAGATTCAATACACAAAAGGAAGATTATAATTGATTTTGGGGTTATAGTACATCATTATTAGGGGTGGTTTTTTTTCTTCAAAATTTTGATACTCATCTAGTATATATAGATTCAACAAATACTGATTTGGCAGGAGATGCACTCAAAATAGGGTGTTTTAAATATTTTATCTGTAGTTTTTCCTATGATTTGTACTTCTTGATAATCATGATAATGTTGATGTGAGTATCATGATAAAGAAAATATATTTGGTAACTGTAAGTATATATTCACAATTGACATGCACCGGAGCAGGAAAAGGATCTTCTGTCCCTTTATTTCCAAAAATGCACATGATTTTTTTTCACAGAAACACAAGTTATTTGGTAAATAAAACATGTGTCAATGTTTGAAACTTTCAGCAATAAAAATTCAGTATAGCTTGTTTGAATGTTTCACTGATTGTATGAAAATTTTAACAGCAATGTACAAAACACTTGATAAAATTGCATTATCTGCAGAATTGTTGATAACTTTCCTCACAATAAATTCACAAGAACATAGAACTAACACATTGCCCATGCTATTCTGATCTGAGTTTTATACATACATATACTGGCATGGCTGTGCTGTTTCAAGTTGTCTTCTTTTTCTGTTTCCTAAGAAGTATTTGTTTAACCTGTTCAGTCACTATAAAGTGTTACAATTCTTATTTAGACGCAACACATAAATAGTGACCAAAAAGGTACTGCTTTCACATGAGAGGAGCTAGAAAAAAAATTAAATGTACACATTTTCAATAGTTTGTAGGACTTACTATCATATGAAATTAAGGAGATATGTACATGTAGTTCAAGACTTCTGCTGAATAGAAATATGTGGGTCTACCTGATTCCTGTTTTCAAATTAGTCCATATTGAAGGATCCGAAAGTAAAATATGTTTGATTTCAACTGACATAAAAAAAAAAATGGTGTTATTTATATGCTCAATATACATCTGCGGTCGTATCAGGCTGTGCATGGCAAAGCATTTTATTGCCTTTAGGTTTGTACTTTTTTTTTTTGGTCATGAAAATAAATTTTTAAGTCTGTTGTGAAGTTGCTAACATGAGAATACTCTAATTTTACCTAAATTGTTAGTTTTTTTTACCCAACTTTTTTATGTACCAGACAAAAGTTTATTCTGTGCTTATTTTGTAGACTTCCCTTGTTTACAATAGAGTTACACCAATTTAATTTTGAGTCCATGTAGAGTCATTGAAAAATGAGTTTGAAATTACATCCAAACAATCCATGATCCTGTAATGAGACCAGTACCCAAATTCCATACATCATTACATGTATGGTTAATTTCAAATCCTTTAAACTGGGATATAAACAGAGATTTTGTTTTATTTCATGCTGTAACTATTATTTTTGGAAGAAAAGGATATTCATGGTAACACATCTAATTTGCTCATTTTATTGAAACCCAATTGAACCTTTCCATAGATTCACCTGATAGTGACCTGTCCATTTAAACTTTTTGCAGTTCTATTGTCCCATTGAACAAATACAACAGGTATTGTTCTCTGTATAGTTTATAGTCACTTAGTTAGACCTTTAAATTTCTTCTAAGAGAAATCTATCACTCATTAATTAATCTACCAGAGTAAAAAGAAGATAATAAGATAATTGCACATGCAGGTATTTTTTGTTGAAAAGGTGCAATTTGGTTACTGAGTACAATTTTGGTACTGTGATGTTATATCATAAGTGTGTATTGCTAAATAGGTTGAAATGTGAACCTGATAGTGATATAGTGATAAAGTACTTGGTAGAGTAAAAATGTTTTGAGCAGGGATAAACTGATGCATAAAATATGCAGGTGACTGCTGCAGCTTGAATTTTAAAGGATGTAGCCCACATTCTTCCAAGTAACATGCCCTGTATATACCTATCATGGACAGTGGTTTATTCTCATGGGTTATCATATTAATAACTCCATCTTCCCATAAAATCCAATTTTGGACAATATTGAAGCATACAATATATACAGTAGTCAGTTCTAAATGTACTACTCAGACTCAAGTCTCCTTTTATGATTAAACTTAGAGAGAGAAAACAAAACAGTTTCCATTTCCTGGGACTGTATAAGGTGTGACATAATCAATGAAAAGATGTCTTGAGAGTTTGCCATTTAGGAAGTACAGAATTAGAAGATTGTGAATTATTTGAATGTTTTAACTTTTGTTAAGTTTTGAATTAGTCTGTGGGCTACCATAGGATCCAGAGGAGACCCTTTTCTTGGGAAAAAAATGATGATTATATAGGGAATAACTGAAGCATGACTGGAGCGCACCGTCACCCTCCCCCCCCCCTTTTATGAAAAATGCTGGATTCGCCATTGACTACATGAATAACCGTGATCACATTCAACTGTATAATTATCACTGTTCCTTGGTGTGGGGAATAATGATATGTGGCAGATGAACATAAGGAGTCATGGTCAACCAGTGCACCGGAGTTTGCCCGGCATGGCCAATTTGTAAAAAAAAATGCGAAATGTATTGCTTGTAGAATTTTTTTCTTTGTTCCCATGGCTGGACGGAACTTTTACGCTAAATATGTTATCGTTAATTATGATTTTGTGACTTTTGAATGAAGTACCTGTGATTATTTAGGACATTTGCTTTGACCTCACTGATAATGGAATGTTGAAGCAGACGAAACATGGCGTCAGATGTTGTTGTCATAACTTCGGTAACTTCCGTGGTACAATAAAATTCAAATAAGCTACACAAGTAGCCAACATTTCTGAATTCTTGTTTTTGAAAACAAATAAAAATTCATGTCGTATTTAACATAGAAATTATTCCGATCTGTCCCGTTTTTTCAAGATCGCGTTAAAACGTTAACTACGGCCGCCATTAAAAAAAAAATAATCGTACGAGATTTAGCGAGAGTGACGAAACTTTTCAGATGGGTCGTCTAGAAAGAGTTATCGTTCTTTGTCCCAAAACGATGCTTCTACCATAAGTGCCAGCATAGCTGGCATATTAGATAGAAATGCATATAACAGATCAACATAACTAAACTCTCAAATTAATATAAAAAAGTTCACTATTCTACTGTTAAATTGATACAATTGTTATCTGTAAAAAGTATTAAAGGACGCAACAATCTGAGTTTTTGCAGTTTTTATTAAGAATTAAGATGCAGTCGGAGTTAAAAAAAAAATAAGAATCCAGACATAATCGACTTTTTCAATTCTTCGTAGAATTTTTGGTAAGCTGAACAAACGTTTCTTTATGATCAAAACACAGTATCCAACGCAAAGTTATGAAAAAATCCGAATTTTGCCATTATTATGACTTCTTTCAGTTGCTATTGAATATTGATACATTAATATTTTACTGGTAGATAGACTTAGTTTATTTGCAGTTAATATTTACAATTCCGTATTGAACTTTATGCATTTATAAACATTTATAGATTGTTATCAAACTTGGGCAGAGGCATATTTTTAAGATTAAGAAATAGTATAAAACCAATTTCAATATTTTATTAATAACTTGCAATGTAAATACTGAGTAGCATTCGAAGGCCAGACATTGGGGGTTCCGCTGAAACCTTTTTTTATTTTCTTCTAACATTTTAGTGTGAAATTCCGTAACCAAAGCATTGAAATTACCAGTTTATTCAGACTTTTACACTAACTCGCTAACCAATGAAATTGTATTGCGAATCTCCTTTTTTGGTCTTTAACCTTTGTTTCCTGCACAAAAACATTGACATTGTCATTGCTTTGTTTAGATGACAAATATTTTGTATCCGCAACTCTCCCTAAACCCATTATCGCATTGAAACCTTCTCAACATTAAAACAAGGTACTAGTTATTCTTTTGCACATCTTCAAGTTTACATCTCGTTCTCCTCCCAAGCACATTATTATAAGTTGATGAAATGTCCCCATAACTTTCACAATATAACACGTGTAAGTGCATCATCTCCATTATTATATCTCAATTATTTTTTGGGTTACCTTTACCAAACACATTGACTTGCAAGTGGTGGGTTATCATTTTGTGAGCTTCGCTTTACTGAGGCATTTTTATGATTGTAACGCACGTCTGCATTCTGACAGTATTAAATTGAGTTACCTTTCTTTATATGTTGATTTTCCTTTCTCATAGCATGTTCAGCAGGGAAAAACTCAGTATTACAAAAGCATTATCATATATCACATGGATACATGATTTTGTGAGCATCCTATAAAGAAAGATGGTCTTTGAGAAAAGCAAGTTCAATCTATCATTTTCTACATAAGGTCAGGAATGTGGCAGTTGTCCATTGGTTTGGTGTGTTTTATTTTTTTATTTTGCCGTATGATTGGGGACTTTCCGATTTGAATTTTACTCGGAGTTCTGTATTTTTGTGGTTTTACTTTTTATTTGGTGTTCGTACAATAGAGCATTCCATTGGCTCTACATGCTCATCCATTTTGGAAACATTATTTCTAAGAATGTACAGACGAGTTTAATTAAAATGCCTTCAGTCTATGATAGAAATATGTCAAAGTTATAATCGAATTACAATTACTCCATGTAGGTGGCCTATGTGACTTCTTGGTGGGGAAAATGAATAAAAGCGCTGTTCCTTTTATTAAGAGTCTGTCAGGTGCAACCACAGGTGTTTTTTCTTCTTCATGAATTGATATATCGTATCTCCCTCTATTAATTATACTAATAAATGCATTTTTTTTCTATATACTCATGTCGTCTTTTATGCATTTTTTGCGTTTAAAGTTTGAATGTTCGGTATAATCAATTTAATTCTTATCAATATGATTTGATTTGATCTCAAATTTGAACTGCACAAACTTTAAATGAACGTGGTTTTCGTTATTAGAGGCAAAATCAAAGTAGAGTGGTAAGAAATGCCCAGACTAATATTATTTTAAGGGAAGGAAAAAACATGATCTGATGAACGCTTTAATCAAACCTACCTTACAAAATATAAAATTACAATTTTAATTTTCGGAAGAAAAAGAAAAGCATCTGTGATCATTAATATGGGTAATTTTTATTTGTGATTACTTATAGTTATAATTATTTAAATTAAGCACGAAAGCATCCTTTTACTAGTTATTTTGGCAGTTTTTCTCGAATATACATCTTAAATTTGTACCAAGTCAGGAATATGACAGTTGTTATCCTTTCGATTGATGTGTTTGAACTTTGATTTTTTCATTTTATTACGAACTTTTCGTTTTGAATTTTTCTAGGTGATCGGTATTTTGTTACTTTACTTTTTGCATTAAAGTTATTAAAATTGTATTCTATGATATCACTTAATTGACAATGAAAGCTGTTTCATTGTGTTTATTTTCAAAAATATTACACGTTAACTATATTTTTTTACGTTAATAATTTCTAAGGACCGTTTGTGTGAGAATGTCAAAATACGGAATTTGATTAAAAAAAACTATAGAAACAAAGAAGTATTATAGTATTTGGAATATCGATTACTGGTTACATGGAACTACTGTGAATTCAAAAAAATGTGTGCGTGCGTTTATGATACAATATAAAAAAAGAAGATGTGATATGATTGCCAATGAGACAACTGTCCACAAGAGACCAAAATGACACAGACATTAACAACTATAGGTCACCGTACGGACTTCAACAATGAGCAAAGCCAATACCGCATAGTCAGCTATAAAAGGCCCCGATAAGACAATGTAAAACAATTCAACGAGAAAACTAACGGCCTTATTTATGTACAAAAATTGAACGAAAAACAAAAATGTAGCACATAAACAAACGACAACCACTGAATTACAGGCTCCTGACTTGGGACAGGCACATACATAAATAATGTGGCTAGGTTAAACATAAAACTATCAAAAGGCGAGCTCTCATTTTTATGGAACATATCACGTAGCCTTAAAAAAAAAAAAATATCACAAAAATTTTAAATATACAGTTTATGGAAGTATGGTATCTGTTACAATTGAGATGAAGTATTGTTTAAAAATTATGAAATGCAGTTAATATAATGTATTTTAAAATGTAAGCCCCTCATTTACACATTTTACAATGGCCGAAACACGAATTAATGCGAGAATAATACCTTCTGTACAAATACATAGCAGCTGCGTCCACTAGTTGTTGTAGTATGAACACATGAAGCTGAATTTTAAGTGTGGAATGTATTTTACATATTAACAGATATCAAAACATTTACATTATATTTTCAGATATTGGATTTTCCTCCATACGATCATTTGATATTCCAAAATTACATTAAATCCCAAAAACGAAAGAAATTAAACAGCATTTTAATTTAATATTTTTAGAAATAATATAAATGAATACAAGGAAACACACGTAAATGGGATAGCAATCCAGAAACAATAGTTATCAAAGGTACCAAGATTATGATTTAGTACGCCAGACGCGCGTTTCGTCTACATAATATAAAAAAGAAAATGTGGTATGATTGCGAATAAGACAACTGTCCACAAGAGACCAAAATGACACAGACATTAACAACTATAGGTCACCGTACGGACTTCAACAATAAGCAAAGCCCATACCGCATAGTCAGCTATAAAAGGCCCCGATAAGACAATGTAAAACAATTCAAACGAGAAAACTAACGGCCTTATTTATATAAGAAAATGAACGAAAAACAAATATGTTACACATAAACAAACGACTCATCAGTGACGCTCATATCAAAACAAAAAAGACATTTCGGGTGAAGATATTGATTTACATTTGTGATTTCGGGGCATTTTATAGCTGACTATTGGTATGGGCTGTGCTCATTGTTGAAGACCGTACGGTGGCCTATAGTTATTAATTTCTGTGTCATTTTTGTTTCTTGTGGAGAGTTGTCTCATGTGCATTGTTTTGTGTAGCGACGTCCTTCAATGTAGACAAAAAAAGTAAATTTTGAAATGTTGTAAATAAACAAAATCTTGTAAAGCTGAATGCTAGAAGCATTTTCGTTTTCTTGTAATTTTTGCAAAATTTCTAAAGTGCACTGAATATAGATGCCTAATATTCAATTTTCAGTAGGATTTGACTATACATGTAACTTTATATTAATACCCAGTGAGCGAAATAAATACATTGGATGTTGGCACTACGTCTTTTTTTTTATTATTAATTTGCCTAAAATTGTCGCCAGTTCTTTTTCATTCATGCTTACTATCTTTGCTATTGATTTCATAAGACCTTGGTTATCTCGTGAGCGTTAAGATACAAATGGCCACTAATCATGCTAAGTTCTAGGAAATTGAAACGAGAATAACATCTCGAAATAACTTTTTAATAATAATAAAATTATTTTGCACAGTGCGTCAAGTTCTTCATGAAAAAATATTGATAGGTTCAAATCTAAATGAAATCATTTTGAAATAGAGTTGTTGAGATTTTAAAGTAAACGGTTCTGAAATCTTGTTAAGGTTATCATTAAACAAGTGTGTTATGAATACATGTAGATTATTGGTTTTCTTCCATGAGACAGAAACCTAACGACAGAAATAACAAAACGACATCTAGAAGGTAACACAGTTTTCAATGTATGTCTAAACAATATGCAAAACTGTAAATCTTCCTGATTCTATAAAATGGTTATAAAATTGATTAAAATAATAAATGCCTTAATTACGATGCCCTCCCCTAAAATATACAGCAAAAAATAAACACTTCAAACTCAGGAAAAAATCTTAAAATTACTTTGATTAAAAGTAGTAATAAAACTATATACATATAATTTTTAGTCTGCATAGCCTTCATAGCCATTATGATCCCATAAAAATACGACAATGAACTGATAATTGCTCCGGAAAGGCCAGCAGTTCCTGTTCGTCTGAATGGATGCCACTTATCTAAATGTTCAGTCAAATCTGTATAAAGGTTACCCTCTAGACAGGACGAAAATGAATTATGTCTATGTTGTGCTGTTACACTCTTTGTCATGTTTAGGGTAAGCGCCTGCAAACATGTCCCCGCCACAGTCGATACATGCCTTTTCCAAGTCAGTAGCCTGTAATCAGTATGTAATTCAGTATTTGCCGTTTGTTGCTGTATACCACATTTTATTTTCGTTTATTGTTATTTGCATTAACCAGATCGATCGAATTGTTAAACATTTGTCAGTTTAGGGCCTCGTTTGTGTTTTCTCTTATTTTTGAGATAAGACGTGGCACGGTACTTGTCTATCCCAAATTCATGTATTTAGTTTTGATGTTATATTTGTTATTCTCGTGGTGTTTTGTCTGTTGCTTGGTCCGTTTCTGTGTGTGTTGCGTTTCGGTGTTGTGTCGTTGTTCTCCTCTTATATTTAATGCGTTTCCCTCGGTTTTAGTTTGTTACCCCGATTTTGTTTTTTGTCCATGGATTTATGAGTTTTGAACAGCGGTATACTACTGTTGCCTTTATTTAAAGCTTGCTATGCGGTATTGGTTTTGTTCATTTTTCATTGTTGAAGACTAAACGGTGACCTGCAGTTGTTAACTTAACTTACGTCATTCGGTCAGTGGTGTAAGATACCACATCTCCCTATCTTTGTATTTTAAAAAGAGGTCATTATTGAATTGAATTTCAAAATGAAAGGTATTTCTTCAGTGGGACATGCATGAAGAGGGTGACACGACAAAACAAAACCATGTGTTCACTGAATATAATAATTACCATTAAAGGAGTATTGACGGTAATTATTACCACACTGACAGACAAATTACTTTAAGAATATTCCGTTTAAATTCATGCTCTCAATGTGTATATATGTTCTTTAAATTTATCATGTAATTTCACTTTAAAAGGCCGTTACAGCTACCTATTTCTGCTAACTTTTATTGTTATTGGATGTTAATTATTTCAATTAGATTCGTTCATTGCGTAATTACAAAGATGAAATTGACCACTATTTTAAGGAAATTGATTTCGGAATGAAAATAAAAACAGAAAATAGCTTTTGAACAACAATAAACTAATTTTGCACTGCCATTCACGTTTATTTTTATCATGATGGTTATCTTTAATAGGATATTGTGTCACGATAGCAAACATTATACCGAATCAATATAAAAATGGCTTAGTTATATGAGAGGTTAATCTGTGGTAACGATTTGTGTTCGTGAGAAAAATAGCATTATGCTTGTGAATGAAGAAGTCACGATATTAAAATGAATTATTACAACATTAAATATTGTTTTGTTTTTTGTTTGTTTTTTCGTGTTTCCTGGTCTGGTAAGAACTCAAAATAAAGAACCCTGTATAATTATGACAGAATGCTACAATAAAAATACTAGCAATGTTGCGCTGTCCCAAGTCAGGAGCCTCTGGCCTTTGTTAGTCTTGTATGATTTTTAATTTTAGTTTCTTGTGTATAATTCGGAGTTTAGTATGACGTCCATTATCACTGAGCTAGTATACATATTTTCAAGGGGTCAGCTGAAGGACGCCTCCGGGTTCGGGAGTTTCTCGCTACATTTAAGACCCATTGGTGGCCTTCGGCTGCTGTCTGCTCTATGGTCGGGTTGTTATCGCTTTGACACATTCCCCGTTTCCTTTCTCATTTTTAGAATGAAAAACAGTATTCAGCAACACAAAATGTAAATAAACAAATACATAGTGAAAATAATCGCAAAAATAAAAAAATAAAAACGTACACGTCAGTATCAACAGATGATAGTGAAGTGTCAAGCCGCAAGAGCTCACCTTGCCTCCTATCCCTTCATTATATTATATTGTCGTTCTCTAAATAACCTGAGAACTAAATCACGGGGTAAACTCAGTAAATGCATTAGTTTGTCTGCTTTATAGCGATAGAAGATAAACAATAAGGACGCATCTGTATACATAGAATGATCATCCATCTTCAGGGCAATGATTTAGTTGTTATATTAAGTACAAGACTCTATGTAACCAGTCATCTAGTACAGTGTCGATATTTAAGTCATGTAAGGTTTAAAACGTAGGCTTTAAGATAAATCTGATACCTATTATGCTTACACCTATTTCTATCAGTTTAGGCCCTGTAACCATGACAACAATTGCGTCGTAACTAAGCCTATAACATATACAATGTGTCCCAGGTGTTGTGAAGTAATTAAACTGATTCTAAATATTAACAACTACTATTGTTGTATGAAAAAAAAATTCTATATAGTATTGAAATTTCATATTGAGGTGTTATGATCAAAACACGATTCAAAATCTAAACTATTTGATGTAAAATGTTAGGTGATGTAAAAAAAATACTATGAAATATAACGTTGAACATGCATGCTAAGACAATTTTAGACTATTGGTAATTGGGCAATTTTAAGAGACACTATTACATGTAGAACTTTAATTCTCACGTTAGAGAACTCTGGAAATAAACTATATTCATGTTAGCGACTTTTGACTCCGAAATATATAATTTTTCGACAGATGACAAAAGGGGGAGAGGGATAAAGGTTTCAGATGAAAGAAAACAGTTATTTGTTTCTCCAAAATGCATGGATTATCAACATGATTTAACTTTTTTGATCTACTCCATTCTGAAATAGAACCACAATGTCCTTCCAACCATAGAGTAGGTTATGTGTCGAAAACCTGTATACTTCAAAGTCATAAGTCGAAAAACATCTAATACAAAGTTTTTTTGTCATGAGTTTTATCTTTTTTCAATATTTTTGTCGCAAGTATCTTGTCCAGTATACTTATATTTTAAATTCTAAAATCATTTGCATGTTTACAAATACAGGACTGTGATTGGTTCGTTATATTTTTTCCTTTTGGTTACACTTCGTTTGACGTTGTTGCTATGATATTCACGGGGGAGAAAAAAAAGGGGGGTGTTCTCAACACTCGAATCTTTATATAGACGTTTGGCTGAGGTTTAAAATCACCCCCATTCATATATTGATGTTTACAAAAAATTCTATCCATTCATATATTTCGTAGGAAAATCATAACCCATTGATGTGTTTTCCCAGCTATCGAAGGGAGCTACCATTTGATTTTTTAGGGGGGGGGTAGAATGAAATTTGAAATAAATAAGCAGATCAGGATTTTTGAGTTAATAAAAGGCAGGATAAACTAATAAAAAAGGTAGGACCATTGAGTGAAAAATAGAAAGGAAGGACTGCGATTACAATTAAAAAGACGCAGGACAAACACTTTCATCCTAGCCCCTCCCCATAAAATCAAATGGTAGCTCCCTAAAATATAATCTATGACATCTTTACATGTAAACAATATGGAATCATTCATTTTAATTTAGGATTCAGTACACAGTTTTAACTGACAGCTTAACACAAGATGTCGATTTATGATCCATTGACATATACATTTTTCTATCCATTGTTATATTACCTCAGTGAAATTGCAAGCTGATGCAAATAAAGAGGAATTGAATTTCACAAAATGTATATAAAGATTATTAGGATGTATTGGACAGACATGATTTATATCACACAAGTACATTTCATGTATTATATAATAAATTCACGTTTTTTTAAATCATTCTATACAAAAGCTCATTTCAATAATTATAGTTCAAGTATGTAAAAGAGGGAATAAAAACCCTAGGGAAATTCAAAATACGAACCCCGTAAAAAACAATCTTGGGTGATCTCAGTTGCCACAAGTACTCCCCATATCCCCTTAATTTCTTGCATATTCTATAAAAAAAAAACCTTTCAGTTCAAGTTCATGAACGGTTTAGAAATGTGACCTAAAGTCTGAAATTCCAACTCTTATGGTGTTTGTGAAGCAATTATCCAAGAGATTACAAAAGGGGACGGATTAAAGTCTCAAAATTCGAGTATCAAAACGGACATGTCTCGAGCCAAAAAATGTCATCAGTTGGTTCGTGTCTTTGAACTTCAACGATTGCCGTTTTAAGTCAGGCATTGACCGGTGTTAACACTGATCACAGGTAAAATACAGGTCAATTGATTGTTTTAAAATCATACATAATATCTCATGTATATTACAATACAATTCAAGATCATCGACACATCAAAGTATTGACATTTTTCGTTTGTTTGTCACCACCCAACTATAACTGTTCCGAAAGTTGTAACCTATGATGTTGTACACAAGGCATGTCACATTAGAATAAGGGTCTTGTGAATTAGCCGAGTTTTTACGAAAATGTTAAGGGTACTAATAAGAGCGCACATACTATAATTTTTAAAAAGATTGTAACTTGATCTCCGTTTATATTTATGTAATTAACATAATACTTTATACATTTGGTGTGTCTTCTGTGCTTTGGTGGTTTAACATCACCAGGAACTCTTTTAAAGTCCTACAATCCAAAAGAAAGGATGTAAAAGTACCAAATCATGTGAGAAGTCGTATGGCTAAATAAAGGCAACAGTAGTATACCGCTGTTCAAAACTCATAAATCCATGGACAAAAAACAAAATCGGGGTAACAAACTAAACCCGAGGAAACAACGACATAACACCGAAACGTAACACACACAGAAACGGACCAAGCATCAGACAAAACACCACGAGAATAACAAATATAACATGAAAACCAAATACATGAATTTGGGATAGACAAGTACCGTGCCACGTCCTATCTCAATTTTTCAAAAATAAGAGAAAACACAAACGACTCAACGTTAAAATGCAACACACACAGAAACGAACAATAATATAACAATGGTCATCTTCCTGACTTGGTACAGGACACTTTTAAAGGGGAATAAAAGTGGTGGGTTGAACCTGGTTTTGTGGCATGCCAAACCTCGCACTTTAATGGCAAAGTTAAATATAACATTGAAATGACAACATAATATTACAGGACTACAATACAAATTAATAGAACATATTAGACAAAGAAAAACATGATTAATAGATAACAAAAAGCATCAGGTTTAAAATTCAATACGCCAAAAACGCGCCTTGTCCACACAAGACTTACAAGTGACGCCCAGATATAAAAGATCGAAAGTGAAAAAAGTACAAAGTTGTACAACACTGAAGATCAAAAGTTGAAAAGGTTTCGCCAAATACGGCATTGTTTTTATGCCCGGGATAAGAACATTCTTATTATATAGAACAATTCATGCTATTGCAAACAGTAAATTTTATCAAATGAATATGAAAGAGATATACATAAAGAAACTGAAGTATAAACTAATTACAGAAAACTAATTCCAAATACATAACGCCCAGATATAAAAGATCGAAAGTGAAAAAGGTACAAAGTTGTACAGCACTGAAGATAAAAAGTTGAAAAGGTTTTGCCAAATACGGCATTGTTTTTATGCCCGGGATAAGAACATCCTTATTATATAGAACAATTCATGCTATTGCAAACAGTAAATTTTAACAAATGAATATGAAAGAGATATACATAATGAAACTGAAGTATAACTAATTACAGAAAACTAAACCCGAATACATAATGCTATTAAAGTTTAACACAGAATAGACACACCCGAATCAGTCCAGGCGTCAACGTAATTAAAAAAATGTGACGTCGCATACGATGGCGAAAAGGCACAAACGTTATGCCACATTTGAATTTACGAAATTTAGAAACAGCATGACGTCACATATGAAAAACTATCAAAGTGAGATAGAATTAGGATTGATTTAAGATTATATTAGAACTAAATACTGATAATTCATTTAAACAAAATGCATATTGCAATACTTATTAATAACAATTAATTGTAATATATATATGTCCAGTTTGTTATGAATCCAACTTCAAACGTAAATAATCGTACAAAATTTAATATAATTAATAAAGGCGGTGATTAATTTTTCTATCCGTAACACCTAAATATAATAAAAAGACGTCAACACATTTGACAAAATCCGATGAGAATTACAAATATAACATTAAACATGTAAACTAAATACATGAATTTGGGATCAACAAGTACAGAAACACGTCTTATAGTAATGCGAATTCACATTCAGCAAAACAGTCACAATCGGGAATAAGTCACGTTTGGTAATTAAAAGATTAGACGACATAATGACAAACCACAATCTACCATGTGATAAAAATGTCCTTAGCTAGTTTGGTTAAAGAGACATCATATGGATCCACCAATTCGTGATGGTGTCCATAAAATTTACGGAGTGTCAATTTTAATCTGTCCTCCTCATAACTTTGTTGGAGCAGTTTCTGCGTAAGGAGCACACTCCTGTATATGAAGTCCGTATAGTGTGAACAAGCACGTGAATAACGTATCAATTGTGATATGTAAACACCATACGAAGGGGCAGAGGGTATGTTACTGCTGAGAAATGGGAAATTGATAATTGGGAAGTTGAAATCGTCCCGTTTATCATAGATTTTCGTGTGAAGTCGTCCATCTACGTCAATATTGAGGAAAAGATCAAGGTATGAAGCAGTCCTTCTAGTATCAGTAGTATCCTTAATTTCAAGTTCACTGGGATATATGAGATGTAAGTATTGGCTGAAGTATGGGTTGTTCAATGATAAAACATCATCAATATATCGGAAAGTAAAATTAAAGAATTTCGCAAGGTGCTTTTTCTTTTTGTCTTTTAGAAGGTTCTGAATAAATTCTGCTTCATACGAATACAAAAACAAATCAGCCAGCAGGGGTGCACAATTAGTACCCATTGGAATACCGACTGTCTGTTGAAATATAAATCCTCCAAACTCAACAAATATATTGTCGATCAAAAAGTCCAGCATTTTAATAATATCATCTTCAGTATATTTTCTGGAAGATTCAGTGTGATTCTTAACAAAATATGAATTATTGTATCCCAAAACAAGAAATTTGTATCTACGATTCCCATTTTTATAGAAAAAGCTCTGTTTTATGAGATGGTGAAGTCGATCTTTCAACTGAGCATGGGGAATAGTAGTATATAGCGTAGAAAAATCAAAAGTTTTTATGTTGCTGCAAAATTGCAAAGATTGTGATCGAAGGTTAAGCAGTAGATCTTTCGAATTTTTGAGAATCCACATCTGGTTAACACCACTGGTAGAATATATCTCCTCACAATATTTTTGAAGCCCATCTTTAACTGTAGAAAGAATAGTAGTCAATACTTTAGAAAGATGTTTAGTCGAACATTTTGAAGACCCAGCTATGTATCGTTCTTTATATGGAGTTTTGTGTAATTTAGGTATCCAGTATAATGAGGGCAAGTTTTCTTTGTTTTCTTTGATGTTGATACCAAAAGAAAGAAGGACAGATTTATGATTTTGTAAAATTTCATCCTTGGTAAATGATGTTAAAGAATATGTAGGATTACCAGTAGTTTTATCAATTCCAAGCTCTGTAGTGAGACATTGCAAATAATATTTTTTACATATGAAGACAATATTATTGGAGGCTTTATCTGTCGGAACAACGACATATTTTTCATGCAAAAAGGATAAAGCATCCACAACCTCCGGATTCTTGAAAGGGTTAGAAACTCTAGTACTCATATTACATCTTAGTTTTTGTATGCGCCTCTGAATGCATGATCGAATAGCTTTGATCCATTCAGACAGAGTGTCCAGGTCGGGTTCGTCTGGTTCGCGCTTTATCCATTTTCTTGCATAGTCCTCAACTGCATCCATCAGTAACTTGAAATTCTTTTTCCAGTTGATGGGCTGGGGGATTCTATACTTTGGTCCCTTGTCTAGCAACTCTCTTAGTTGTTCATTGGTAACAATACCAAGGTCACCAGTAATAATATGACCAGCTGGACTATAATTGTATTGAGAAGATGTACATGAGCAATCCGGAGGCTTGGATTTTGTATCTTTGAGGTTAAAAGCCTCTAAAACTCTCTTGTGGTTGAAAATCTTTGATGCAATAGACTTGGTGTAAGTATAAGAAATAATAGGTGTAGCTTTATTTTTGAAGTAATCAGGTATAGTTTTTTGTACAGATTTTTGATGGAAAATATTGCCAACATTTACAGCATCTAAACCTTTATTGGCGAATTCTACCTTAAAAAAGAAATGTTTTTCCTCACTATTGGATGTAGTCAAAATGGACATTAAATTAGGCCGTTAGTTCCCGTTAGAACTTATTTTCATTGTCATTTCGAGGCCTTTGTACCTGAATATGCTGTTTGGGCTTTACTCATTGTTGAAGGCCGTACGGTGACACACACAGTACTGTAGTTGTAAATTTCTATGCCATATGATCTCTTCAGTTATGGAGAGTTGTCTCATTTGCAATCATACCACATCTTATTTATTTTTAATATTAAACAAGACTTAGTACAAAAATTGCGCATGTATTTATATTTTCAAATTTTGCCATTTTATTTGCTCTATGTTTTTAATATTGCCTACTGACCTTTTTTTTTCTCTGTACCAATATTTAGATATGAGCCTTAATATAATCCCAAGGAATATTTTGATTAAACTACGGTATATGTATAAACTTGAAATTAAACAAAAATGATGCATCTGGGGTTTTTTTTTATAACAAAGACTTTTTTGTTGATTATTTACAAGTTTGAATTAACTACAAATGTATTTCATAAAAACAAGTTTTTATAAAATTCTCATTTCCCCTCTATCTATCCTCTGTCTCTCACTTACATTGACATTCTCTCTTTCCCTCACCCTTCACACACACACACTTTGTTTCCACTTAAACCCCTCCATGCTCTCTTACACACAGAAAGTATCTCTCTCTTCTCTCTCCAAATCACGCCAACACACTTAGTCAGTCCTCTCCCTCACCATACTATGTCTGTTATCCTTCACCCACTTAAGTGTGCTCGCTCTCTCTCGCAAATACTTTTATCCTCTCACATACAATGTGCTCACATTCTCTCCTATTTCAAATTTCGTTCCTCTCACACAGACACTCTCCTCTCTCAAACAGCCCGCGCTCACATTCTTTCCTCTCTCACACACTCTACTCTCTCACACCTTCCGATCTATCACACTCTCTCATCTTCTCTCACTTATATTCTCTCCCTCTCATCGTGTCTCACTTATTACTCACACACTCTTCTTTCACAGTATCTCCTCTCTCGCACTCTCCGCTCACACACTCTCACCTCTCACACTTAGTCTCTCCTCACACACTCAATGTCCCCACACTCAGTCTCCTCTCTCACACTCTCCGCTCACACCTCTCACACTTAATCTCTTCTCTCACACCTCTCACACTTAATCTCTCCTCTCACACTCAATCTCTCCTCTCACACTCAGTCTCCCCTCTCACATTGACTCTTTCCTCTCACATTCACTCTATCCTACCTCACCCTCAGTCTCTCCTCTCACAATCACTCTTTCCTCTCATACTCACTCTATTTTATCTCACACTCACTGTATCCTATCTCACACTCACTCTCTCCTATCACACAAGCCTTACTCGAAATTAGCCCAACCGTTAACTTTAACCAAACCCCTGAATTTAGCCCTGCCCTTAACACCCCTCGACGTAAGCACTTTTCGCGAATGACCAACTTAACCATAATACCCTTCGCCTACCTACCCGTAAATGCCCCTAATTTTGCTTACCCCTTAGTTTACCTAACCGTAACCACCTTACACATAACCCTAACTACCCTAACCACCAACAAAAAACCCAATCATTTCCCTATCGTGCACTTAACCCTTACTCCCATATAACTCCTTTCCCATCCACATGAGAAATATCAATATGACAGATATTCAAAATGGCTATGACAGTACAGAGTTCTACTCCTTCAGGGCTGCGGTCACCACAGTCCATCGGGGAGGACGCCAATGTCTACCATTGTCTGGTAAAGATTGGTACTCTTCCCTTCAGTAAACCTTCATTAGGTAAAAGTACAACACTATACAGCAAAAAACTATGCTTTTTATTGCAATGAAAATTTCATACTTCATCGGTCTTTTAACATTTTACAATTTGCAATATATACTTGTTTGAAGTACCAACTTTTTTTGTTTTCATTTGCATATCAGTTTTTCTATATTATTGACCCTTTTTATGTTCAGTTAGCTAAAACATTGCTTACATTTTGTATTAACAAAAAATATTAATTAAGATGACATAAAGGGTGCTAACTGTGACAATTCTTAAGTCATTGTTAATATATATAACGTAACAAATATACGCTAATTAACAAATTGCACAATGTATGTCAAAATCAGTTCACCTTGTAATTAGTAATCACTAAACTGTAGAAATTTCAGGCAGCAGTCCTTTTTCGCCAATTACTGTTTTTCAGGGGTATCATTTGCGCCAAATTTTGCTTTCCAAATATATCAATTGCGCCAATATTCAGAACACATTTGCGCCAATTTACCTGTACACATATATCTTTCATAAATATTAATGAATAATATTTATTCCTATGTTTGGCTTAAAAAGTATCATATGTTCGAAGATATTTCACCATGAAGATGAGCATCTGGAGAGAAATGAATTGAAGTGCATTAGACAGTCCATGCATGTACAGAGAGAGAAAAAAAAAACTTATTGCTTGGGTGAAATTTAATTGGATAAGATATACCAAAAGAGAAGAAAATAGAAGCTTTTGCTGATTATGTTTTAGCCACATATGATGATGACACAGTGCTGTGTTCCCACCATCCATATGGCCTGAAACTCTATCTATCAGTTATGGAACAGATGTATTCAAGACCACAGGAATTATTATGAACTGTTTTGTGCATTGCATCCTTTAATGTTTGTCTTTTTGGACAATAAAGTGAAGTTACAAGCTACTACATACATTAAATTGGGAAGTACCCATGCAGCAGCAGCAAGAAGAAAGTATGTTTCTATCAGAAAAGGAAATATTTGCCGTGTTCATTGCCGATTCCAAGTCCGAATAAAGGAGGAGGGAAGGTATTTTTCTTCTAATTGGCGTAATCGTATGTTTAATTTTTGGCGCAAATGATACATTGTACCATGTAATTTTAAAACAGGTCGCGCAAACGTAGCATTGGAGAAAAACAGTTGTGGCGCAAAAGGACTCATTTTTGGCGCAAACGGATCTCTCCTAAAAATCAACCATATAAGGATTTTTTTTATGAATTAAAAGTGGTTACCCCCTTTTTTGGACGATCAATGCATTTAAATGGAAAATATAGTTGGACACCACCGCCGGCACTATCTCATGGTTTAAGACGATTATCTCATTATATAAAGACTGGTCTGATCGATGATGAAGGTTTCATAATTTCATAATTTTAATAAATTAAACATGATGTTTTACAGAATTGGAGAGAAACATATTGCGACTGATGTTTGAAACTTTTCTATCATTATTTAAAGCATGTGTTTAATATTGAATTAATCATTGAATATAAATATACTGACATACTTTAGAAACGCAACACTAGATTATGTTTGATTTATTTTTGAATGAATGTGTCACCCTCAAAAGCGATGACTGCCTGTTACAAATGCCAAAAGTTTTGGCAATTATGCGGTTGGAACTTGGGGGCTTTTGAATCTGTTCTCAATCGCACTGGCAAATGACGTTGCGTAATCAAATTCTGTTGACGTTTTATTGTCACTACACATTGATCTGTTCATTGATGGCTAGCAACAAATCTTGTTTACTTGTATCGTTGTCGGAAGGACAATATGACGAGTTTATGAAGTCAAACAGTATGGGTGCAGCACGTTTATATTTTAATGTTTGCAGTATTCTTAAGGGCTAATTCAGTTTTTTATTTCTCATTCTTGGCAAAATGGAGATGCAACATTTTAAAACTGATTTAAGTGAGGCAAAGGATTGAAAGAACTGTCTCAGGAATAGATTACCTTAGCTGTATTTGGCAAAACTTTTAGGAATTTATGGTCCTCAATGCTTTTCAACTTCGTACTTTATTTGGCCCTTTATAACATTTTTGATTCGAGCGTCACTGATGCGTCTTTTTTTTTAAAGACGAAACGCGCGTCTGGCGTATGTATTAAATTTTATTCCTGGTATCTATGATGAGTTTATTCACAAAGCAAAAAAAACTAAAACAATCTTTCATGGGTCCAAAATTTTGCTTTAAGACATTCGTGCGACTTCAAAAATTCAGTATGTTCAATAACCACAGGTAAGCCAGATTTTGATTTTTTGTAAGGAGAAAGAAGTATGATAAGCATTAAAATTAGTTGTAAGAAAATCGAACAAGATTTGGTAAAAAAAATCAACAAAATGAGTGTTGCGTTTCTAAAGTCGTTCAGTATACCATGATGGTGAGCTAAGTCAATTCTCGAATTGATGGGTGTAATGTGTGCGAAGCGTCTGCATTGGTCAAAGGAATTTTTTTAGAATGTTTAGAGCTCCATAGAGAGAAAACCTATTGCTACTGATAATTAAAACCTTCCCATAATTATTTAAAGCATAGTTTTAATATAATCATTCCCTTTTATGAATAAATGATTAAATACAAATACACTGATAGAAAGCTTAGTCGATTCTCAAATTGAGGGGTGTAATGTGTACGAATCGACTGCATCAGCTAACGGAACATTTCGGAAATTTGACCTAGATGGTCAAATGGTCAAGGATATGCCTTTTTTTACCCTCTCTACCCTATTTGCCAAAACAAATAAAAAAAAAATACTCTACCTGACTGGACGCTTGTAACGTCACGATCATCAATGCGTTTTTTGAACGTTAACATTCGGTGTAATTAAGGGGGCTCGCGGGTCTATATATATATATATAGATTTTTATTTAATATAAGATTTCGCTAATTTTTTCTATAAATGAACTTTATCTTATACCTAATAGAAAAATAAAATAAAAAAAGAGGGATCACCGATCATTTACGCTCACAATCTGCCTTCGAAAGAAGCCATCATTTTTGTAAAGGTACTTTTTTTCTGTTGAACTAAGAGGAGAAAAAGAGGTAATATCAAAATAAAAAAAGAACTTAATTACAGAAATCGCTTAAATTTTACAACTATTTAGTTAATGTATAGCTTAATTGAAAACAATAATAAAAAATATACGTCATAGATGAGTAAAAAACGATATTTCAATTTTAATGCCAAAAAAAATTTGCATTTTTCCACCAAAGGCAGATAATTTGGAGCTTTTTCAATGATATAAACATTTTAAAAGGTATCTGGGGCCAAACCGAATTGATTTTTTGGGTTAATTTTTGTATAATATCATAAAGAAATAACTAATAGTGTAATAAATAAAATTTGTTATGAAAAAACTAATGTTTAATTTTTTGCTGAAAATTTTGTACCCGCGAGCCTCCTTTAGGGAAAACGGTAGTATTACATTTTCCCAGCATTAGGTTGGCCTTTTGTGTACCCAAGGCAGGTGAAGGAAGTCAAATTAGGAGAGCTGTGATTGGATGTAAGGGTACAACATATTTTTTTAATTATCTATGAATAACTTGCAGAGTGTAAATTTACAATATAAATTTTAAAACCTATTGAAATATTTTCTAGAGAATTATTCGAAAAGGCTTCCAAAATTTCCAAAAATTGGTGTAAAATGACGGTGGGCATGGATAACATAAACAAGCTCCGTTAGAAATTGGTCATGTCTTTGATACTATTTGGCTTTAATTTTTAAAATAGAATAATAAAGTACTAACACCACATATAACTGTTTTATCCAGGTTTTTATTATAAAAAGTGGTAAATTTAGGAATTGTTAGTATTGTCGGCTATGGAAGAATATTGGCAAATACCACGGCAGAGCGGGTATAAAAGGCATATCTTTTTTGCAAATACCCCGGCGGCGTTAAAAAAAAGAACGATATTCATTTGATAACAGTAAATTGGTGAAAAATACACTGGCTATCAACCAATCAAAACCCAAGATTCTTACATAAGATGTAATTAAAACAGATATAGCATGTTCTTCAGGGGTATTTACGGCTCGCGAAATTTAACATTCTTTCGACTGGTATTTTTCGCAAATACCCCTCCGTAACATAATATATCTGTTTAATAGCAAATGGAAAACTCCATGTGATCCACAGAGGTTTATTTCTGTAATTTTGGAAATACAATACTGCCATGATAATACTAGTACTAAGAAATAGTAACTTAGCTGTATTTGACAAAATCTTTCGGAATTATAGGTTCCCAATGCTCCTCAACTTCGTGCTATATTTGGCCTTAAAACTTTTTTGAGCGTCACATGTGATGTATTTTGTGGAATAGAAAGTATAATTATGGTATCATTGATGAGTTTATAAATGGCGATACCAAAGTACTGACTACTGATCTGCTTATGTGATCCTCGAGTTCACCAGTAAAAAGTAAGACTTTATAATTGAATTTGACCTATCGAATTAGAATATTTAACGGGTTTGTAATAACATGAGCAACTTGACAGGTGCCACATGTGGATCAAGATCTGATTACCTTTTTTGAGCACCTGAGATCACCCCCAGCTTTTGGTGGGGTTCGTGTTGGTTAGTCTCTCCAATTAGTTTTCTATGTTTTTCTTGTCTATTATTATTTATCTGTTTATCTGTTTGTCTTTTTCTTTTTTAATTATTTCGTTATCAGTTTATTTCCAATCGTCCCTCTGCTGTCTTTCGTCCCTCTATTTGAAGAATCCAGTGCGTTTTTCTGAATTAACCATAAATAGGAATGAACAAATCCCAAATTTTGAAAGCCATAGGATGTTAGAATGCATATATACGTATTGTTTTTTTTTTAAATATCTATATTACAGAAGGACATTAAAGATAGCCATAGCAATCTGAACTTTTTACGAGGGAGTTAGAACGTGCTACATTAATAACACGTAATAATTACTCGATGCGTTTTTCTTCATTTACCTTCAACAGGAATAATCAATCCCAAATCTGGAAAGCCATAGGATACTTTTGATTACATTAGGGGTTATTCGACAAAACAGACAGCTACACTAGTAGTTTTGTGGCCCTTTATAGCTTGTTGTTTGGTGTGAGCCAAGGCTCCGTGTTGAAGGCCGTACATTGACCTATAATGGTTTACTTTTATAAATTGTTATTTCAATGGAGAGTTGTCTCAGTGGCACTCATACCACATCTTCCTTTATCTATATATTATATAAAAATAGCATAAACTCGACTTTGAACGAGTGAATATATGGGTATTTTTTCAGCCTTCTTTGCTACTTTTGCTGACTTTATTTTAAGGCCTTAGTCACTTTCGCTTTTGATAAAAAGTATATTGAATTTTTCTGACCTTTGGCGAAATTAATAGTGGTAATTTTTACATTAATAGCACAGTCATGTACACGTGCTCAATCAGCATGTAAAATAAAGTCTTACAGATTCACGTATTTATATATATAAAAAAAGATACTAATATGATGATTCACGTTTGTCATCAAAGAGAAATACAAATGTATTCCGTTATTTCGGTTAAAATATCTACTAACTTTAAATCAGTTAATTTCCTTCTAATACAGGAAATGGGCATTTATACGAAACTAATATCGATACCTTTTTGACTTGTGACCTTCATTTGTAGTTTTTATCGCTATTTTATTTGAAATACCTATTAATTTATGCAATTGTTTTTTGTAACGGTTATGATTAATACATTTTGTTGTTCTGCACCACAAAACAAAATTATTTATGGCTTATAAACCATTGTAAAATATTGTTAAATTAGTGCGATCAATCAGATAGACCAGTTGTATATCAGTCATAAAATATTCAAAGCCAAATGTGCAAAAAAATCAAAAACTAAAAAAAAACCTTTGACATTTCACTTTTATGTATTTGAAGGACACGTACAGACCGCACTGTAATAATCATATTTCAGGGCATGTTTCGTAAAACTAAGACTACATGCACTTCTATACTTCAATAAACGCAGCATAGATGGCAGGATTTTAATTTTATATTTGCGTAAGACGCGCGTTTCGTCTGCAAAAGACTCATCAGTGACGCTCGAATAAAAAAAGTTAAAAAGGCCAAATAAAGTATACGAACTTGAAGAGCATTGATGACCTAAAATTCATAATGCTTTGCCAAACAGCTAGGTAATCTATTCCTGAGGTAGAAAAGCCTTAGTTTTTCAAATATTCAAAGTTTTGTAACCAGTTAATTTATCATTATGACCGTATCAATGATAATTCATGTCAATACAGAAATGCTGACTACTGGGCTGGTGATACCCTCGGGGAATAAAAACTCCACCAGTAATGGCATCGATCCAGTGGTTGTAAATAAACTCATCATTGATACCAGAATTGAAATTTTGTTTTTGCGTCAGACGTGCGTTTCGTCTACAAAAAATATTTAATTATTTAATGTTCATATCATTAATTAGGACAACTTATTAAGGATATACACACGTGCCAACAAAATATGTGAAAAAAAGAATAGATTATCACCAATGCGAACATATCCAACTATAGCAGTCATCACGTGACTTGGACGACGTCACACATCACCCGTATTAAGTCCAAGCATGGAAGTATTATATTGACATAGATGTCAACCCCCTTTTGACACAATCAGTAACAAACTATCAAATTTTCCGTATTTTTGAAAAGTTTTCAGTAATCATTCATAAACGTGCATTTACCAATAAAAATTACTGACGAGTGGTTGCAAAGTGATGTACACTAAAATTTGTCATTTAACATGTTGTCTGTAGTATGTATTCCATTCATTAATTGTTCAGATGTTCTCGACTCAAACATTTTCGTTTTGTCAAGGAGAAGTAGAGAAAGGGGGAAAGCTACTTAATAAAATGCAAGTTTGCCTCTTCGGAAGACAGTTGGTTACCCAACAATAGGTTGATAACTCCCGAGAAACCGGAAGCATTACATTGGCGTTTCCTAAATACTGGACCAGGACGGAAAAGTAATGATAAAAATCCGCGTTTTACAAAATTGAACGTCGATGATTGGGAATCCGTAACTATTCGACTTTGACCGTAATAGCGTAGTTTTTATCGCAAAATCGGAAAAACTACCGAAAAATAGTAATGGTTGGCATCTATGTATTGATGTAATACTTCCATGGTCCAAGTAAAATGTATAGAAATGCATAGGGCTTTCAAGAATCGATAAAATAAAGTACTTTGAGTTCATGATACAAAAAGTGTGGGAATATATAGTAATTCTTCATATATTAAGAAATATATTTATAAATGCCTTTTGAAAAGTTTAAATTTTGGTCTTCTCCCTTCCAAATGCTTTTGAAAATTTGTCTTGTTGCCTCGATAAGTTCATAAAAAAAGTTGTTAATCATCCAACTCCGATGAATATTGGATTTTCAATCTTGTTTAACCTAAAATTGCGATTTAAACAAAACAGATGGAATAATTGTGGAAATGTGTGATTATTACTTTATTCATAAATATTTGAAATATCGTATATGCAATAGTTTAATTTTTATTATGTCCCTTACAAATTGATTTGAAAATCAATCATTTTCAGAAAATCTGGTATTATTTTTCAAGATGGCGACCTCATTGACAGCGTGGGACGACTTGGTAAAAACATATCTTGTAAGATTGTTACATTGAAAATCAAATAACCGTTGGATGCTCGCGTTTTCAGTCATTGTCTTACCTTAAAGCAGCATAGAATCAAACATTGGTTCCTTTTGATAAAGCTGTTACATGCTGTTTATTTTATAAAATTTTGAAAAAAAATGGCGACCAAAAAATTTTCAAACGTGGACGATGTTCGACACTTATTTTGTACATGCACATAAATCCAATTTAATTTCACTGTTTACATTGTAATTAAATATGACATGTTATAGTCACTATAATGATAGCCAAGGGCATAGCTAGATAAAGGAGATATTAATTAAGTCATAACATCAACGTAATCAAAGATCGAAAATAAACATGGCACCTAATCACGATGTAAGTTTTGACAATACCTAAATAATAAATAATAATAATACCAATGTAGATTAATTAGTGTTCTCGATGCAATTTATTACGATATTATTTTATATTTATAAAAAAAAACTCGAATGGATATTAAATAACTAAGGTGAAATAAATATATTGTTTAATTTTCTTTAAATCATTCATCGGGTAACCAGTAAATTTTACATAATCCTAATTAAACCAGTAACATGCAGAGTTATCGAACGTAATTATGACTGGGATAGTTGCATATGTTTCAGGTATAAAAATAAACCCTTTAAAGAGTGGCAAAAATTACAAAGGAACATTTAAATTCACACGTCTATAATAAACCCACAATGCAACGATATGGCAAAAAAAAAGAAGAAAAGAGCAAAAAGACAAACAGCGGTATACAAAATACAACATAGAAAACTAGACTCCAATCATACACCGATGGTAATCTCATGATTAGAATAGTTTCCAGCATCTTCGCTAGCAAGGTCACTGGACCAGAAACTTCGTCCGCCATCTTTCGATATACGTAACTGCAGTTACGGAGATCACATTTACCCCAGTGAAGGTGAAGAGAGCGGGAGTGGATTGTAACCCTTGGCTAGCGAAGATGAGTTTCCAGGAAAGAAACCAAAACATGATTTCATGCATCATGTATCCGCTAAACTATTATAATTGATTGATTGCAATTAGACGATAAGCACAATAGTATGAACTTAATTAAAATAAGCAGTAAAATGTAATTGTTTCCCCCCTAATTTTCATGGGTCAGTTACAAAACATTTTTCTATTGATTTATTCACATGGTCAGAAATGTCATTTCCTTGACAATTAAGTACACATCCAGTTAATTCGGTATGTTCCGTAATTACGATCATTCACGTGCACGAGGTTCCAAAAATTTGATAGGATCCCATGCATTCATAAGACATGTCGAGTTAATTAACAGATACTTAAAGATTTTGCGGCATCGCACTATAAACGTTTGAAGTCCACTCGTTGGAGTTCCTGTCAATATAATACTTCCATGTTGAAACTAACATATATTTTATTGAAATAACGTATAATTATTGTTCTAAAAATTGATGTGGTTTTGAGAACACGTGTAGTTCAATTATTATAGTTTCAATGACAGGGAAAACGTTTAAGTCAAAATTTCTGAATTTTCTGTCCTCAGACACTTAATATGAGTCTACTTTTAGATAATATATGTTCTCTATCTTTAATTTGTGATCTCTTTTGGTAAGCTGTTTTGAATCGTAGTGTTCACTTTTATATACTAATAAAATTAAATTGAGAAAGGAAATGGGTTATGTGTCAAAGCGACAACAACCCTACCATAGAACAGACAACAGCCGAAGGCCACCAATGGGTCTTCAATGTAGCGAGAAACTCCCGCACCCGTAAGCGTCCTTCAGCTGGCCCCTTATAAAAACCATATGATGTCAATCTTTGTGATCGTTGTTGATATGTTTTGAAGCTCTGTACATGTCTCCTCTTTTAAATAAAACGTCTTTTTAAAGTCTTTTAAAAGTTTTTGAATTCCCTTATACAACTGTATATGCTCTGAATGATATAAATATATTTTAATTCTCTTTTGGTTAAATTTTCTCAATCTATGTTCTTTTTTTTTCATGTTCTGTTCGAATTCTGTTATACATATTACCTATTCTTACATCGAACTCGGACTCCTTTTGAAATGAGTTTTACTGTGCGTATTGCTGTGTGTTTCTTTATTCTACAATAATTTAATTTTGGAAGTTACGCGTCTTCTGATTGGCTAACGTTGTTTTGTTTATCAGCGCATAGACATAATTTTGGTATGTAACCGTGACGTCATGAACGTTTTTTCATGATTTACTACGCGGGTTATTCAGTGTGCACCACATTTTTGATGTTATTTCTTCATAGACAGACAAAATATTTCAGTCATTCCTTAATTGGCAAGAGGTAAAGGGGTTTAGAGGGAGTGTGAATCTTCGGTTTTTTCTCTAATTTCTGTTCATTTATATGTTTTGGAGTGAAGTATGATGTCCATTTTCAATTAACTAGTGCACATTTTTATTTAGGGTCCTGTTGTTGTCTCTCCACATATTTCGAATTTCCATTCTCAATTTATGAATCTAAAGGACCTCTTTGTGTTACATTTTCTGAAATTTTCTGTTCTCTTTTTGTTTTTTTTTTAATCATTCTGTACTCATTTTTACTTTTTGTTTAATTTTATAAATCTTTAGGATCTCGTTGTGTTACATTTCCCGAAACATTTTGTTCTCTTTTTGCTTTATGTTCCAAATATTTGTATTCTTCTTAAGTTATATGAGTGGACTCCTTGCATTCTTCTGGTGTATATCATCAAATGAACAGTGGTATCTTGTATTTGGCATTCAGTGCACGAATAACGATTTCGTAAATCACTTTATTGTATAGCAATATAATATTTCCCACAGAAAGTAACCAAAAGTTAGCGTGCAATAAATTCTAATATTGCACTAGTGCAATAAATCTTCAAAATTCATGACGTCGACAACAATCAAATCTTAGTTAAAACCAGTTTTCACTTTTAAATATTATATTGCTATACAATAAAAGGGTTATTGCATGAATATTGGAGAATATTGTCCCTCGTAGAACATATATTGCACTCGCAAGCTCGTGCAATATAAAATTCTACTCGGGACAATATTCCCCAATATTCATGCAATAACCCTATAGTATCGCCTCTTCATTATGTAACCATGTCTTATTGTTTAATTCTTTGTCATTTTATTTTGGACGTTAAAAAGACTACAAATCAATCAATCGATCAATCAATCAATCTGAATAATTTACACGTCCTTATGATGATTATGACGGTCTTTCATTGATTTCAACGGTCCATTGTGAAAAAAAAATGTATTTTTACATCTTTTTGTAATTGAATATTGTTATCTTAAGCCTAGAAGGCAATTTATAAATCTTCAGATAATCAATTCGCTTTCTATAGAAAACAACTTTTTATCTGAAAATAGAATCAGTTCTCGCCTACGTAATAATGTATATGCTCTTAATTCAAGATGGCAATTCTGCACAAACCATTTTTTTATCTTCAAAATGCGTGAATTTGTTAACTGATTTCTGAGTATCTGCGCAAATTGTTTTCACTAAACGTCACCTGTTTAAGGCTAAAGTTTAAAAAAAAACCCACCGAAAACAGTACTCATCCTGCAAATGCATCAATTAGTAACTGTTGTCTCTTGCCGATAAGTAAAAACAATCAAATCAAAACTGTATATTTTTTATTTGAACACTCAGACACAGATACATGTGTAACATGAGGTCATACATAATAGCATTATATAAACATGACGTAATTATGTGGTATTAATGATATAGATATAGCATAAAGATACATGTATATAACAACAACATACAACTATGGTTTGTTTTTTTTTTAACATTTTCTGAACATATTGGCAATGTTTTTGATAAATACAGAACGTCGTTTATACAGTTGTACATTACATATTGAAAGAAGACCTTCCATTTTTTTTATAATTAGGATTCACTGTGTAGTAGCTTGGTAGAAACTTTTCCCTTAATACAACAATATTTTGATAAGTACATTTAAATAACAAATGAAATTCATCACCAAGTTTTACACAAAGTACATATTCTATCATGCCTCGGGATATTTTGCCATCTGCCTGTTTCGATAGGCAGACGCAGATTTGAACACCTAAAGTGTGTGATCCAAAGCCTGCAATATTCAGGAAGTTTTAAAAGGTATGTTTCTAAAGTAAAACCTTTTTTAAATATTGATTAAAATTGTCCTCGTGATCAGTTTTCAATATCACTAAACCACTGTTGTACAAATTGATCACAAAGTATTTGTTTTAAGTACATTTTATCACAACTGTTAGTCTGATTGGCAAAAATATATCCAATGCCAGTTTCGTTTAATATTGCTTCTATACAATTTACCCATTTAAAGGTGTAATTAGATTTAGGCTTTAAAACAAGCATCAGTCTATACAATAAATTGCATAGTTTTGATTCATTATTTACAATTTTACACCAATACATAATCATTCTAATTTTTACCTTTATTTCAAGAGGAAATCTACCCAATTCTCCGTAAACCATAAAATTAGGCGTAGTGTTTCTAACTTTCAGCGCCCTTTTGCAGAATTTCAAGTGAGTTTTTTCGATAATTTTCAGGTTTCCAAAGCCCCAAACTTCAGAACCATACAGTAAGATAGGTTCTATCATAGAATCAAAGAGTTTAAATTGTAGATCAATAGGAAATGATTCATTCCGTATAATTTTGTAAATACAAAACAGTGCCTTTTTGGGCTTGATCTACAAGTTTCTTTTTGGTATCAAAAAAAGTACCATTATATTTGAAAATGACACCCAAATAAGAAAATGTATCAACAATTTCAAGTAAATCATTCTGCAGTGTAAATTTCAGATTTTGTTTAGTTTTCCTCTTGCTAAGTACCATAACTTTAGTTTTCTATACATTCACCTTCAGTTTCCAATTTTCTCAGTACAACTGGAAAATATCTAAGGAATTTTGCAAGCCTTCTTTAGTTTTTGAAAAGATTACTGTATCATCAGCATACAGCATTACGAACAATTAAAAAAATATATGAAGTTCGTTTTCAAATTTTTCCTTTAAAAGTTCTAAAGGAATACCATCTAAATTTCTAAAACTCCTAACCCACTGTGCTCCTTGTCCAAATGTTGCCGTGTTGATTATCTGTTTTTCATTCGTTTAATTAGTTCTTTATTTTTCTCATTTGAATTGTTTTACATTAAAAATTGTCCTTCCGGTGCCTTTTATCCGGTGGCTATGCGGTATGTGCTTCGCTCATTGTTGAAGGCCGTCAAGTGACCTATAGTTGTTTATTTTTGTGTCATTTTGTTTCTTGTGAAGAATTGTCTCATTGACAATCATGCCACATCTTCTTTTTATGTAAGTAAAGTATTCGTCATATTCATTTTGAGCCATCTTGGTCAAATATGTTACAAAAAATGAAAAACAAAAACTGTAAATTGCAACTCTGATAGACACAAAACTAATCTGTTCATATTTCTTTTGCTTTAATAACTATTTTTTTGTTGGTGTGATTGAACGGATTTTTTGTGGGTATAAACTCAAAGGTGACATCTAAAAGTCAAATGAGAACCGTTACGGCTCTAAACATATGCAAATTTTAATAAATCGTTTCGACTGTTAAACAAGTTTGGCCTTTCATAACTGACTTTGCGGTATGTATAATGCTCATTGTTGAAAGCTGTACAGTGACTTATAGTTGTTAATTTCTGTGACATTTGGTCTCTTGTGAAGAGTTGTCTTATTGGAACTTATGGTGGTACCTAACACTACAGGGAGATAACTCTGTAAAATCAGCAGAACGTTTTAATGACGTTGTGTTCATGAGGGAATATTAAGCTTTTCAATGATCAAAATAAGTGTTTGTCAAACTGCTATATAACCAGTGTAATTTTTCTGATTAAACGGTTGGTTCAAATTTTTTGAAATTTTTATATTTTTGTCAAAGGGTCAAAGTAAATACTTTGTCAAAATTTTAAGAAAATTAAACGAGCCAAATTAATTTTAGTTAAAGTGTTAGGTACCACCTTATACCACATCTTTCTTAATATTGACAGCTGAGACTAACTAATGGCTGCCATCAACACAAATTTTCGTACTGACTTAACAGGTTCTAATCAAGTAGTTTTGTTAGGGGGCGAATTTTCGATTAATTAATTTATATCGCCGAGAGGAGCGAGCCAGAGGCTAAACAAGTTTTGAACGAATTTATACTATTAAATATATCTCGTGAAAAAAACGAGATTTAAAACATTTTGAAGACTCAGAAAGAGGGGCTTATAGGGCGTACGCCTGTGGATCCGCCGCTGCTTATCATGCTGTCTTATTCCCAAATTTTGGGTTTGAAAATGTTCATTGATCCGATGCAATAAAGTCACCATTACATCATACTAAATATAAAATACTTCTGAAAAAAAGTGACAAATGGCTCTTATCATAATCAAAAATCTTTTCATTCAGAAAAAAAAAAAAATCTGCGTCATATTTAGTAATGTATTATTCCATCATCTTCACACGTTTAGGAACCGTGAATTTTATCATGTAATTAGTTAAAATGATGGATATCTGTCGCCGGCAGGTAACAAAAAGGTACAAGTTTTACCCTCGTGACCCTCGTGACCTACTAATCTATTGGTTTACATGTTCGACATTTTAAAATAACATTTTGTCACATTTCTACTTTAACCACAAAAACATGATTCTTTTGTTGTAACATAGGTATTGTTGTACTTTTGATATTTTTCTGTCTCGGAACAGTTTCAAAATGCTAATTGTGAACTTTTATTTACAATACTAGACATAATGGTCATTGACTGTGATCAATTTCAATTTGAAAAGTGTAAATTAAATTTAAGGCTAAATATTCGTAATTGTGTGTTGTTTTTGGATTTTTATGAAACTTTTGTGGGCATTTATTAATCGTAAAGCTTTATCTGAACATCGAAAATAAAGAAATATGGAGCATTAAACTTCCAAAGAAACAATAAATTAAAAGTTGTTAGATCTATAAATGAATATAATTCTTTTTTAAAATTGAACCTTTTCACTTTAAATGCGGAACTCGGACATCCGTTAAAAGAATGTTTTATTTTGTTTTAATGATATGTAAAAATGAAGGGTCCCTGGATGTAAGTAAAAATGAAAAACACTGTTCGAAATGCGTGATTTTAACTGTAAATTTAGACTCATTCAAAATTGAAAATGGACATGGGGAGTGTGTCAAAGAGACAACAACCAAACTAAAGAGCAGATAACAGCCAAAGACCACCAATAGGCCGGCAATGCAGCGAGAAAATGCCGCATCGGAGGCGCGCTTCAGGAAGTACACCACTAATTCATGGTCCCATTGCTTTCTATGTTAAATTCCTCCGGTTCGAGCAGGCACACCTCTTTTGTTTTAAGTTCAAATAAAGTGGCAATCATTGCATTTCAAAGCAACACTTTATGGTGTCTTGTACTGAAAAAAATAACATACCTGTAATGGCATATAAGAAAGAACTGGTTCACGGAACTTCGGATGTGCCAAAACAGGTACTTCAGATTTGACAAACAGACAAAATGTACCCTCTTTTTAAAATTTGGTGCAGTTTTTTTAATATTCAAAATTAAAAGTCCAAAAGTGTTCTACAATGATCACCAGTCCTTTAGCTTTCATTTGATACCAAAAATTATGAAAATAAACTATTGAAAGTATTAACTGAAAAAGATGGAGCAGAGGTTATGTTACAGCTGTGAAATTGGAATTTTACAATTAGATAGCTGAATCATCAGGTTGGTCTCTGTGAAATTCTAACCGTATGCGTGACTGTGTTTAGCTACTTTAATTTACTCACTGTTTGTATGTCAGCTGTTACTGTAATTCATTGACCAAGGTAATGAATACGAAAACCTGCATTATTTCTGGGGCTTTATAGCTGACTATGCGGTATATGCTTTGCTCGTTGCTGAAGTTCATACGGTGACCTATAGTTGTTAATTTCTGTGTCATTTCGTCTCTTGTGGAGAGTTGTCTCATTGTCAATCATACCAAATCTTCTTTTTTATATTGATTAAATACTAGTATCATAAATTCAGGACTTGAAGCACAAAATTCGATTCTAATGGAGACCAGTTTTCTGTAAATCATTATCTGTTTATTTGTGCTGTGTTGTCAGGTTAACGTAGTAATATAATAATAATAATAATATGCACGGCCTTTAACATTCATGTTTATTATTATAACTCGCATATGACTAGAATACTTCAATGCGGAAACGTTATATGTCTCTGGTTGTACCTATACAAAAGAGTTGAATGCACAGCTGCATTGCATATGTACTATTAAACACTTAGTCTATAACTTCACAACACTGAACTTTTATTTTCCAAAAAACTGTTCTGTAAATCAGTAACACAATTAAATTATTAACAGAGCAGGAACAGTGATTTAAATTGCAGGTACCCGTTTTATACCTCTGTGCTGTAAATTAACAAAGAATGTACCTTACTCTTGTTTTTTACTTTTTGTCAGATATTGAGAATTCTAAAGTTTTATCTTTGTAGTGCCAATAAAGAATTAGCCCGCCCACCCCTACTTTTCTTTTCATAATGTTATAACATACTGTTTAAAAAACCATTATTGGAAAATCTTGTTTCATTCTTGTTTTTTCCTAGTTTTTGAAAGAAAAAAAAAGATGACGGTGTTAAATATTTGAAACCTCTACTCTTACGAGATAATTAGTTGCTTAAATATTTTCAATGGCTTACAAATCTCGGAAAAAAGCAGTTTTTTTTCTGTTTCTTTAATTAAGTCTTTATATATACTATCAATATTTAACAGTCGTTTAAACATTGATTACGCTTGTTAGCTTGAATAAGAGAAGAACACAACCTAAAGGTATAGAAATAGTACAGTATGTACTACAGTAAAAGTACTGCATTATGTATTATGAATTATGAATTATTAATTGTCAGTGCTTCGAGGTTACAGTACCACAAATACAAACGCAAAACAAGGTGTCTAGCAAAATGAATATGATATTTGTTTCTCCGATTCATTAATTCCTAGAAAAACTAAAGAGTTAACACTTTTTGACTTAATTGCGGTTTTTTTTCAAAGCTTTATTTATAAATGTTCTTGTATCTTATCATTTATTTGCTTCAAGAATGAAATTGATCTTACAAAAATTATAAATTACCCAATCAGGTTGGTTAACCACAAGAAGTTTTACAATATGTTAAATGAGATCTTAGAGTTTATAATAAGATTTTTGTAAACAAAATAGTGATTGCATTTAGCTAAAGGGCTTAATTGAAACCCATAAAGTCAAGGTGATACATTTATAGCTTTTATCCTTTATATCATGGTCGTTGAGAAACATATGGTCAATTCACATGCAAAGTATAGATTATTTTTTTATATTTTGAAAGATAGAAATAATCTCCTATTTCAAAGTTGACAACAACACTATTAAATGTATTCAGTCTTTTCTTTTTAAATTATGTTGTTGTTTTTGTTCGTCAATGCAAAATATACCGATCTTTTGCGACAGATGTTAGGAGTTTTTAAATATTCTGTTAATCAGGTCAACACCCCGGTATTTCCAGCTCCGATCCACTTGATTTTCTACAATAGTATGATGTTGGGAAAAGGGTAGTTCCAGAACGGAATCAATCAATTTTCGGAGTCTATGTTATTATTTATTATAGTTTAATAAGTAACAGATAAACCATATTATTTTCTTCATTTCAAAGATTTGTCCGGTTTTACAATAGCACTACGATTGTTTCAAGGGCAGAAGCAATTGCTAGTCCGTCTCAAGCCCCTTATTTAAACTCCCGATATGTTGCTCTGTCATATGTAACCCCTTTGATGGTCGAATTTGACCAGGTAAAAGCCATAAAATTTCCCCAAATAAATATGATCTTATTTCAATATATGTGCTTCCTTCACGAACTCCGACCAAAATTGCTACTTTGCAATAACAATTACAGATACAGAAAGACAGGGCAATGAAAACAGCAGGGTGAGCTCAAAATCTCTTTTTGAATAATTCATGGCCTAACATAAAATATTCACGAACAAGGTGATGAGTGGCGGCCCTAAATTGTCTCCCCTGCTCGACCGCGGATCAGGGTCAATGTGTGTCGCATACTTCTTTTAGCATGCTAGTTCAATAAGCCTTTTGATAAAAACGAAAGAAGACATATTTTTATGGAAAGCTTTGTACAAGCTATGTTTCCTGTCATGAAAAGTAATGATTCATTTTAATGTTGTCAAATACCTTACACAATCTTTATACATCAAAGACATGAGTATAAAATTTGTTCTAAATATTTTTTTTTTACAACCATTTTGTGAAAACACACCGAATGAACTGTGTGCATGGATATACGTATAACATTTAAAAACGTCAGCTAGACATGGACATTGTTTTAATTTTGTAAAAGAAATTTTAAAAATCTAAATGTAGATGTGACAGAAAAAATTGAATGTTAGTATTTGTGCGTGAAACTTTACTTAAATAAACACAGAATAGAGAAAATAGGACAAAAACAGTATAATTTAAAATAACAATGGGCAAAATTTTAAAGAAACGAAAATAATGGGAAATAAATATAAAGATTAGAGAATAATGGGCAAAAATTATTAAGAATAGAAAAAAAAAAAATATCTAAAGAATAAATAATACAGAAATGGAGGACCCCTGGGCTTGAAGTCATAAAACTTTCGAGTCAGTTTTTTGTTCTTATACTCCAAAATCAACCAATCAAAATGCTGGATATCATGTTTCGAGCATGAATTTTGTGCTTCGAACACTGAGCAAAGTTTTATGACTTCAACCCCAGACATTCTTTTATTGTAAAAGAGGGACGAAAGATACCAAAAGGACAATCAAACGCATAAATCGAAAATAAACTGACAACGCCATGGCTAAAATGAAAACAACAAACAGACATACAATAGTACACATGACACAACATAGAAAACTAAAGAATAAACAACACGAACTCCACCAAAAACTAGGAGTGGTCTCAGATGCTCCGGAATGGTTTTGTAAGGTAGCTGTTCATTGAGAGTAACTACTAGTATCCTTAATTCTCCCAATTGAGTGTTTACAATTGATTTGAAAGTTATGGTTCAAAACAAAATAATTTTATTTCTTTTCAATTTAACGAAATCAATCCTATCGAATATATCAAATACCTTAAACACAGGTGTTAATCTTGTCTAAGCATTTTTGTAGTAAATATTCGTACAGAAAAGCAGACTGAAAGACCAAAGAAAACAACGTATCAATAGTGTGAATTTCATGCGGACCAAGTACACCAAAAATATACCTGACGAAAGTTTGAAACGTGTTGATCTTTGACTATACTAAATCCTTCTGTTAGAAATCATAGTCCGTTTGTTAAGCCATACAAAGAGACGTAGTCCTTTAAAATAAGCTGTCGTAGGTCCATACTGTTGGCTTTCAATATCTTATCGGCTATTATATTTTACTATCAATGATGAACCACGAACGAAAAACGTTTAAAGCAAACGATATGTACCTACGAAGCATTATATTACAGGCGTATACATATGTAGAGATGGATAACATTTAGATATTAAAAAGTAATAAGACATTTGTAAGAAATGCTATTATTTTCACGAGGATTTTTAACTTTCTGATATACGAACAGAGTAGTGAAAAAATATAATAAATTAACAAAAGTTTAACCTAGCCACATTCTAAATCCGTATCTTGGCAATGTTGGTGTCGATCTCAGTGATATACTTTACGGGCACCTGAATATTGTGGAACACGTAAACAATACTATGCTATTGATTGACCCATTCGATCAATTTTGCCTTCTATAACTGTCTTTTAGCTCTTTTTGACGTTCAATTGTTGTCTTGTTCATTTGCGTATGTTCTGCATTTCTATACTTATTATATATTAGATGTATTTGATACATGTATACACTATTTATATATATATATATATATATATATATATATATATATATATATATATATATATATATATATATATATATATATATATATATTATACGAGTCTAAATTGAAAACTACGTTCAAACCTATGATTGCGTTGGATAAAAACCGCAATTTTTATACGTGTGCATGACTGTAAAACAAATTTCGTTGTAGAAGGGTCAAAAAAACAGCACAAACAACATTTTCCAAAAGACCAAAAAAGTGAAAAAGTATATTTAAACAAGTGAAAAATATATATATTAAATCGTTAAGCGTTTGTCTAGACTGATTTTTATTGGTCTATTAATCGGGGCTGTTTATTAATTCACTTATAAAAGACGATAGAGGGAGGATTAAGTATTCATAAAACTAGTTTTATTGAACATCATTGTTGAAGTTTAAAGTCCTAGATTTTATTGATAAATTCTTAGTATGCACTTATCAGAAATCACAATCCTTGATATAGGTTGTCGTTTTTTATCAAAATTTTAGTAACAATGCATGATTAAATCGTATGACAAACATAATTTTCGAAATGCTTATACAAAGTATCATATTACACAGCATGATATTACTTCTTTATCATCATTTTTTTATTTTATTTTTTGTTTATTTTTTTTTTCTACTAATAAGAGAAGGGAAAGATTCCAAAGAGACAATCAAACGCATAAGTCAAAAAAATAAACTGAGAACGCCATGTTTAAAAAAGAAAAAGACAAATAGACAAACAAAAGTACCCAAAACACAACATAGAAAACTGATGACTGCTCGCGTCCCCCACCATTTCTTAATAGACATTACATGGGAACAGAACTTTATGTATTTCGGTTGGATAGAGTCGGTTGGTCGCCAGGCATTCCGGCTTGCTCCTCCAATATGAACTGACCAACTCGACAAAGCACAGTATAGTGTTGAAAGTGAAGTAAAAACACCAATCATTCAATCAAACAATTTCACATAAAGTGTTTTTTCCCAGGTATAATGCCTTTTTAAAAAAAAAGAAATTTAAACTATAGAATGTAAAATGAAATCTTATATGATTACCTTTATTAAATAATTGCTGAAGTTTCAGAAAATAAAAATAAAAGATTTGGGTCATCCTCTTCGTTTTCTTGCTGTTTTTTGCAAAGTCCGTACATTTACAGTACGTCAATCAAACTCCGGACAGTGATCGTTTCCGTTCCGGAACTGTTTTCCTTTACTCCATTAGTGTAGAGTAGTATTCGGGCCCGTATGCGGATCGGAACTGGAACTGCCGGGGAGTTTGTACGTCAATCTGTACGTCAATATTTTCTTAAGGTGGTACCCAACACTTTCACTAAAATTAATTTGGCTCGTTTAATTTACATAAAATTTTTACAAAGTATTTTAATACTTTGACCCTTTGACAAAAATATAAAAATTTTAAAAAATTTGAACCAAGCATTTTATCAGAAAAATTACACTGGTTATATAGCAGTTTGACAAACACTAATTTTAATCATTGAGAAGCTTAATATTCCCTTAAAAACACAACGTCATTAAAACGTTTAGGTGATTTTACAGAGTTATCTCCCTGTAGTGTTAGGTACCGCCTTAAATTCGTGTTTAAGGTAATTATCTCTTGCTTGATTTGTTTTAAATTTTAAATTGTAAATATCAAACTATATTAAGATTGTTTAATTTCAGAATGCAATTCTGGATCTTACTAAAAGCAAATAAACCTAGTACTTTTCTTTTGCTTTCGATATAGACGTTCTAAAAATAAATCCTTACATGGAGATATTGAAATCAACATTATAAGCTTTCATCTTTCTATTTTTAAATCATGAAAAATCAAATAACATTTTATCATCTTTACATTTCCTGCTTGACGAAGTCGTCAAGATTTAACACAAGAAAACCCTATCACCACAATTTATAACAGAACTTAATTGACTGATAAAAAGTATATAACGAACTGATTTATTCTATTTTAGGTGATACTTTCTATTTCGATATATTTATGGCTTTGTGCATGTTGTGGGAATCGACTAAATGTCAAACGGCAGTGAGATGATATCTTTTGATTATCAACATCTAATTAATTGATTTGATGAAACGTATTGGTCCAGTTTTTCTTCCAGGTCAATTATTTACATGCTTCGTAATGTGTTTGATTAAATCACTCCTCACGGAAATACTGTCAGTACTAGTAGTACTTATAAATAAAATTTTATCGACGTTTTTTACTAGCTTTTAATTTATCTATTTTCATAAAAATAGTAGACCAGGCATAAGCAATTCATGAGTACCTATTTGCAGGAAACATTATTTTTTTATTTTTTCTGGCCCAAGTTTTACATTCTTTTAGTTTAAAGTTCTTGTCATTATATCGTCCATTTGATAGATGTCCATGTAATTGCATAAAACTTGATACAGAAGAACGTTTGAATTTGTTTGTTTAATATGGTTTGGATAGATACACTGCACATAGAGAAATCAGTTTTGAAGTCAGACCTTTTTTATAGTCTCTGTTTAATAAATTCACAAACTTCTAAATAGAGGGCGTTTAAGAGCTTGTCGAAAATAGAGCAGATTTTTGTTAAATTACCTTTTATGAGCTATATAAGTCTTTCATGAAAAGAAAAATGGATGTTATGGTGCAAAATACATAAACATACATAAAACCCAAGGAGTCCGAACATTTGACAAAAATTTATGATACTTTTTTGCTATGCTATTTGTTATTGATAATAAGAAAAATGATTTAAAATTATCCTTTTTATATATGCGAAAGCAGTGTCCATCAATTAATTTTAATGCATATAGCCTACATTTGTACTTCCAATTGCATTATTGTGTTGTAATGTAAATGCCTGTAGCCATCTTCCTTCTTTTTAATTTATTCATTTGTTTTCATCTTTGTCCGAAACGTTGTGAAAGTTTAGTTGGTCACGCATATATCTGTCACGGTATAGTGCCTTATGCACCGGAGACGTGAATTGACAGTTTTTGCGTTGTTGGCTTACAAGTAACTTCGGGCAACACCTAGCAACATTTGTTATATTATTGTAATATTATTGGAGATTTTATAAGAGAAAACAAACATACATAAGCTTTTCTTTGTTCGAGGCATCAATTATTCTATTAGAAGACATTAATGAGAATATCTATTATTAACTTTTAATTCACCGACAAAAGCTAACATAACTCAGTTTATAATTAATGATGACGTAAATACACTACTCTAACTAAATTGGTTAAAAATCCAAATACATTTGACAAAGTTGTATCGAAAGTACATTCTGGCGTGTGATCTTTAATGAAATATTATCACATCTAGTTGTTTGTTAATCTTTGAACATTTGATCTTGAATGAAACTACACATATCAAAAGTCTAATAAGATATCAAGATGGTATTAAACAGCTTTAGTTTAAAAAAAAAATAATATACAATCACACGAAACTAAAATGTCGAAAAGACAAATGAAAGTCAACAGAACGCGACAGAGGGAAACTATTCAAGAGCAACACCCACTTAAATCGAGCAAATGGGAGACTTGGATGCCCCAATAGAATAGCGATTTCCTACATGATAGTTACAATAAACATATAATACAAGTCGAAGTAATCACGAATACACTATTGTAATGTTCGTGAAAAAGTATAACTGCAAGATGACTGAGGGTGTCGAAATCTTTATTGTAGTGCAACAACCTTATGCTTAGACCAAAAACTGGACTTTCAAAATGTATCATTAAATCAATGCAAATAAAAAATCACTGGCTATTGCGTTGATGGTAGCATTTGAGACTGGCCGTTTATCAAGAAAAAGTAAAGTGTCAAATATCGGACTCTTAGAAAATTCAAAACGGAAAGTCCTTTATCAAATGGCAAAATCAAGAGCTAGAACGCATCAAAAGAAGGAAAACAACTGTCATATTCTTGAAATAGTACATGTATTTTCTTACGTCGAAAACGAATGAATATACCTCGTTGTTATTGCTAGCTAAACCTCTCACTTGTATATTACAGTCGCATACAATTCCATTATATTAACAATATTGTGTGAGAAAAACAAACAGAGATAATAAGTACAAAAGTTAAAAACGATTTAATCAGCCACACTTTGGCATGTCTCATGATAAAGTGTGGCAAAGCGTGTTTCTTTCTACATAAGTTGAATCAGTGGCGCCCACACCAAACCAGTTTGAAGGCTAAAATCAATTGCAAAGTTGCACAGCATTGAAATAAAAAAAATCCAATTGCATGTGAGAATCAAGCTTAAGTCATTTACTTCTGGGATTGAAACTTTATAGTTCCAAATGAATTTATGAAAGGTCAATAAACAGATTGACATCATCGGTGATGTTTCATGCCTGAATATTAGTACTGACTACTATGTAGCAAATAATAACTACTTGTAGCAAATATCCAATTTAAAAGTAGCTAAGAATGAATTTACCATATACATTTAAAACCTTAATTTCATTACAAAACCATATTGTCATTGAGAGTACAAATGTCCGAGTTAAAAAAAAATCGAAAGGAAAGCTATAGAAGCCATATTTTGGAAAAACAGATACCTAAGAAATAAGAAAAACACCAAGCAAACAAATAGCGTTTTTCAAAGAAGCTACAAATAACATCATAATGAACATCAACATGAAGTTTTACAAGTTCAAAATTTTCTATAAATGTCAGTTCTTTGTTACTGAAAATGATTTTTTGCTTTAATTAAATCCTTCTAAGATTTCACTTAACCATTAGTGAAACCATCAAAAAGCTAACATAATCTGTCTCCAATAACATCACATCTTACTATGTAGGTATTACCAATGTTATTTCAACTGATCGGGTGGAGCTTATGTTTTAATTTGAATAAGGACAGTCTATTTTGAAGATGTGTGTGATAAGAATGATTGCCGATATAATTATTATTGATTTCTAATCACCTTTCACTGTCATCAAAGGAATTTACAAAAACAATGACTGGACTTCATTGATGAGTATATCCTAAAACACCCATCTATAGATGGATTGGTCTATTGTGAGCGAATCAATTAAACTCCGCCCAGTCAAGTGAAATAAATCGAGTAATAAGTAGAATACATTGAATAGAATACAGAGTAAGACTTAACATATCATTGACATATATCAATTTCACGTGTATCTTTAATCAAGACGATGAAGTTCCAGAACATGATTGTATTTTTGTTCTAAATGTTTATATGACTTGACAAAAAAAAACCCTATCAAATTGAATATTATTTCAGAAAAAATAAAACGCATCTTATTCTTATATCAGATCTCTTGCCCAGATCTTTGTATACATTTTGTCGGTATTTTTTTTTCTTGTTTTATATGTGCCCCTCAACGTTTGCACTGAAGGAACATCAATTGTGGCATTCGCATCTGTTGCATGTAAAATTGTAACCGTTTATGTTAATCTGTATCTTTGAAGTTAATAAAAGGCTATCGTGATGAGAACTGAGGAATTTGAAGATAAACTGTTTTAGCAGTGAGAGACGGGTACATTTTCAAAGTAGATACTTGCATAGTTGATTAAAACAAGAAATCAAATGCCGAACCCCGTGGGAAACTCTAAATGAAAAGTCCTAATATCAAAAGCTTAAACACATCAAACGAATGGATAACAGCTGCTGTCATGATACTGACTTTGTATATTCGTATGTAGAAAACGGGGGCTTAAACCTGGTTTGTTGAAGGCCGTACGGTGACCTATAGTTGTTAATGTCTGTGTCATTTTGGTCTTAGTTGTGGATAGTTGTCTCATTGGCAATCATACCACATCTTCTTTTTTATATTTATTGCTAGCAATACCTCTCATTTGTATGGCAATCGTGATAAATTCGCGACGATGAACGTATAGTGTCTAGTTTTTAGTTTTGTTGATGAAGACTTGCTAACGACAGAATCTTACTCAGGACTTCCAAATTTTATAAGTAAAACAAATATTTGGGTTAAAAGAAACTTTTTAGTTATGTATCAATAATTTAATTTTGGATGTAACGCGTCTTCTGATTGGCTGACGTTATTTTGTTATCAGCCCATAGACATAATTTAGTCATGTGACCGTGACGTCATCAACCTTTTTTCATGGTTTTCTACGGTTTGAAATGAAATTTAGAATTAAATTATAAGAAATGACTGTAATATTTTTTCTGTCTATTCGAAATAACATAAAAAATGTGGTGCACACTGTTAAATAACCCGCTACGCGCGTTATTCAGTGTGCACCACATTTTTTATGTTATTTCTTCATAGACAGAAAAAATATTACAGTCATTCCTTAATTATACTCTGCATTTACAATATAACTTTTGAGGTATTTATTTAAAAAATCATCTCATATAAAATTACTATAAAAATGATAAAAAAAGACTTTTGAAACTGCTCAATGAAGGTAAGAAACATTTTGGCATGACAGTTTTGAAGTGACACTCTACTGCTAAAATGTGATTTAGTTTTAGCTAATGTCTATTATTCGTTACTTTTAAATGAAAACCTAAAATAGAGTTAAATTTGACAGTTTTAGAAAACAAATTACAAAATCTTTTAACTTTTAATCTTTGAAGTTTTGCTGCATTTTTTTAAATGCAGTCTATTACAATAGAAATATATAGTTAAAAATCTGACATTGAATCGTTACTTTTACCAGATTTATCATATGCATTGAAAAGATTATTATAAGTGATCGTTAGAAACCAAGGTTCCAAGTCACTCTGTTAAAATTGACCTGATTGTTTTAATTGTGACTTTTTTAACGATGATTTATTGTTGCAAATTGCCTCTAAAACGTACTTTTACTACATATCCATATATTAGGACATATCAAGTATATTTCCATACAACTCGCTAACAGTTTGCCGTAATAATTCCAATTATTGTAAAATGTTTCAAATAATTAGTATAATCAGTTCTTATGTTACAAGAGGGTGGTAAAGGGTAATTTTCGTGCAACGTGTTTTGCAATTCTTATTCTTAAGTGCAGCCGTGAAAAGGGCCCGTTAATCACCGTTTTGTGAAATCGGTAAAAATAATCAACGTGCAAGAAATTGTTAATTGTTCCTTCATCGTGAAATGGCAATTTTATTTCGCGTTCTGTCGTGCAGATACCCACTTTTGCATCCCTCTACAACGACTTGCTCGCAGATTTTTACCAAACACACATAATCCGATTTCCTATCAGGAGAATTAGTGTTATAAACCACTGCACAAGTCTCTATTTTCATGTTATTATGACTACAAGTACATTGAGTTTTATGACAATAAAAAGACAACTAAACGACATGCGAAACCAAAAAGACATCTGCAATGTACATGTGTTCTTTAAAAAAAATACATATTCTATCGAAAGTTTTTCAAGGTCGCCATTCTAGAAAATGTAAACATATTATACAGACGATCAATGAATTTTCATAAAATGCATCTTTCTTAAACAAACAAACAAACAAATTTGAGTTACCGAGTGCTGAACCTGATGAATAAATCTGATAAAATCTAGCATTACACTGCAAGGATTAAAGATACCACATAAAATGTTAATGAAGACAAAATCTAAATAACTCAAAAATAGTTTCTTCTGCGACATTTGATTGAACTAGTGTCATATTTCTGACTTGGTATAGGCATTTTCAAATTTAGAAAATGGTGGATTGAACCTAGTTTTATAGCGGTAAATCTCTCACTTGTATGTCAGTCGCATTGAAGTCAATTATATTAAAAAAACACCCTGCAGTAAATGAAGTCTTTGTATAGAGAAAATGCCAGAGTTTATCGTACAATCTGTGTAAATACTATACGCTGGAGCAGAGGGATTATTCCTAAAAATTGGAAATGGACAAAATCATCACGTTTTTCATAATTTCCTGTTTGAAGTCGTTCATCTTTGTTAATAACAAAGAAAGTATTATATGAAGCAGACTTTCTAATTTCAGTAGTTTCCTTAACCCCAAGATCACTTGCATAATTGAGATGAAAGCACTCTTTCATGAATATTAGTTATTGGGTAAAAGAGGCCGGTTAAAACATGTCGTAGTTGAGACACATTTATATCAGTCAGTCGTTTGTTGAGCACTTCTGTATACGTAGCACACAATTGCTAACAAAGTTCATGTAGCATGAACATGCACAAGACTAGCATATCAACATGATCAATAAATCAATATATCAATATAGTTAAAACATTTGGATCTTCTCTTAACATGTTCTTAACTATGATTAATCTATTGTAAAAAAAACTGTTCCTTAACAAGAAAGGTCAAATAGGTTTGCCACTGCTGGTGGAGTTTTATTTCCCCGAGGTTATCACCAGCCCAGAAGTCAGCACTTCTGTGCTGGCATGAATTATCATTGATATGGTCATATTTATAAATTAACTGTTTACAAAATTTTGGATTTTGAAGTACTAAGGCTTTTATACCTCTGGAATAGATTAGCTGTATTTGGCAACACTTTAGGAATTTTGGTCCTCAATGCTCTTCAACTTCGTACTTTTATTTGACATTTTTATTTTTTTTTGGATTAGATCGTCACTGATGAGTCTTTTGTAACCGAAACGTGCGTCTGGCGTAAATACAACATTATTCCTGGTATCTATGATGAGTTTATTTACTTGAAGAAAGAAAACAAGAATAAAATAAGAAAGGAAGAATATCTGAGATGGCTTATACGAATCGTTGCACTTCAACCGAAAAACACCATATTTTGTACTAAATAATCTATGATAATTGTCATATCTAAAATAATTACAGCAATGTCAAAAATACGTAAGTAAGATATATACGATAAACAACTTAATAGACACGAAAAGCACGTGGGACATCTAAGTGTAAACAATTACGATGTTTCATTGAAATATTGGTTTTGTTCAATTAGAAGTTCACCAATGCTCTTCAATTGCATTTGTGATCGTTTTATTCAATACTGCTGCTTTAATTCCCATTTGATTTAGATGTATTTACTACATTTACGATATATTCATTGATCCGGAAACCGAATGACGTCAGTGTATTTCCCAAGAATAGTTTTCCATTCATAACAAGTTTTGTGTTCACAAATAAACGGTCATTTCCTGATAGGCTTCACAGATAATTGGCCATTCCATTTAAAAGTAATGTAAATTTTTATGCTGCTCGATTGGGAATTGTTTCATCAGCTGCCAATTTACTGGTACTCGATTATTAGAAAAACACATTAAATGTATTGAAATATTTATGCGCGAACACTATACAACGATACAGACATATTTGTTGTTGTCGTTATATTTGTTTGTGTCATGATATATACACTTTTGATTTTTCATTTTTGGAATTTTTGAAATATCACTAGCCCAATTAAATTCTTTTATATCAACAACCTTTCTGAAATTTTGTAATTCTCAATACCCCTTCATTGAGCTAGTACACATTTGTTAAGAGGCAAGCTGAATCGCTACTCTAGGTGTCGGATTTTCTCGCTGGGTTGAAGACCAATTTGTTTTCTTCGTCTGATTTCTTCTCTTTTATCGAGTTGTTGTCTCTTTGACACATTCCCCATTTTCGTTCTCAATTTTATCTTCAACTTCGTACTGGATTTGTTTTTATACTTTTTTTCCATTTGAGCATTACCAAGGAGTCTATTGTAGACGACACGTGCGTCTTGTGATCTAAATCATTAGTCTAGTATCTTTGAATTATTCTTACAATGATTTTCTATTTTTTAGCTCACCTTTCCAAAAGGAAATGTGAGCTTTTGCCATCACTTTGCGTCCGTCGTCGTCCGTCCGTCGTCGTCGTCCGTCGTCGTCGTCCGTCCGTCGTCGTCGTAAACTATTTCAAAGATCTTCTCCTCTGAAACTACTAAACCAATTCAAACCAAACTTCATCTGATTGATTCCTAGGGTATCTAGAATAAAGTTTATGTTTTAATTCCCATTTCATCAAAAAACATGGCCGCCATGGCTAAAAATAGAACATAGGGGTAAAATGCAGTTTTTAGCTTATAACTCAAAAAACAAAGCATTTAGAGCAAATCTGACGGGGTAAAATTGTTTATCAGGTCAAGATCTATCTGCCCTGAAATTTTCAGATGAATCGGACAACCCGTTGTTAGGTTGCTGCCCCTGAATTGGTAATTTTAAGGAAATTTTGCTGTTTTTGGTTATCATGAATATTATTATAGATAGAGATAAACTGTAAACAGCAAAAATGTTCAGCAAAGTAAGATTTACAAATAAGTCAACATGACCGAAATGGTCAGTTGACCCCTTTAGGAGTTATGGCTCTTTATAGTCAATTTTTAACCATTTTCCGTAAATCTTAGTTATCTTTTACAAAAATCTTCTCCTCTGAAACTACTGGGCCAAATTTAACCAAACTTGGCAACAATCATCATTGGGGTATGAAGTTTAAAAATTGTGTCCGGTGATCCGGCCAACCAACCAAGATGGCCACCATGGCTAAAAATAGAACATGGGGTAAAATCAGTTTTTGGCTTATAACTCAAAAACCAAAGCATTTAGAGAAAATCTGACATAGGTTAAATGGTTTATCAAATCAAGATCTATCTGCCCTGAAATTTTCAGATGAATCAGACAACCGATTGTTAGGTTGCTGCCTCTGAATTGGTTATTTTAAGGAAATTTTGCTGTTTTTCGTTATTATCATGAATATTATTATAGATAGAGATAAACTGTAAACAGCAAAAATGTTCAGCAAAGTAAGATTTACAAATAAGTCAACATGACCGAAATGTTCAGTTGACCCCTTTAGGAGTTATGGCCCTTTATAGTCAATTTTTAACCATTTTCCGTAAATCTTAGTTATCTTGTACAAAAATCTTCGCCTCTGAAACTACTGGGCCAAATTTAACCAAACATGGGCAAAATCATTATTAGGGTATCTAGAATAAAAATTGTGTCCGGTGACCCGGCTAACCAACCAAGATGGCTGCCATGGCTAAAAATAGAACATAGGGGTAAAATGCAGTTTTTAGCTTATAACTGAAAAACCAAAGCATTTAGAGCAAATCTGACATGGGTTAAAATTGTTTATCAGGTCAAGATCTACCTTGAAATTTTCAGATGAATCGGACAACCCTTTGTTGGGTTGCCGCCCCTGAATTGGTAATTTTAAGGAAATTTTGCTGTTTTTGGTTATTATCTTGAATAGTATTATAGATGTTGATAAACTGTAAAAAGCAATAATGTAATGCTTGGGGTATACAATGTTTTTTTATACTTTCATCATAAATTATATTATGAACACGAGACAAACGAGACATTTCAGTGTGTCCACTCTTGTTTTTGCTTTTGAAGAAGATATGACAGAATCGAAGAACCATTTATATAAATTGAAAACCCAAAATAATCATTCATGGAAGATTTAAGCAAAAAATTTAAGGTGAGCGATTCAGGCTCTTGAGAGCCTCTTGTTACTATATAATTTCCCGACAACGTAGAACAACATCTATTAGTTTTTTTCCATATTCTATGTGTCTGCATTTATATTCAATTATTTATCATGTTTATATTGCAATTATTACAAATGATACCTAAGAATATATAGTTGTCTTGTGAGAATACATGCATAACTTTTGAAGTTTTTCTGAAGTGATTGTTCACCCTAAGTCAGTTTCTATCTTATTTACGATATAGAACAGAAATAAGTGGAAGAACTCATTATTGCAATTCAGCTGTTTGAAGGTGGTACTAAAATTAATTTGACTCGTTTAATTTTTATAAAATTTTGACAAAGTATTTACTTTGACCATTTGACAAAAATATAAAAATTTCAAAATATTTGAACCAACCGTTTTAATCAGAATAAATACACTGGTTATATAGCAGTTTGACAAACACTAATTTTTATCATTGAGAAGCTTAATATTCCCTTACCAACACAAAGTAATTAAAACGTTTATCTGATTTTAAAGAGTTATCTCCCTGTAGTGCTAGGTACCACCTTAAGAAGACTTTTATTGTTCAAATCAGGTTTTTTTTTGGTTTGTGTTACAGTACAACAGCTCGTTTGTTGTCTTGTGTTTTGCCTATCATTTCTCGATGCTTTAGCTATGTCATGTGACTAGATATCACCAAATAGTGAATATCAATTGACTCTTGTATAACTCGAAGACATCATTAAATTCTTAAACCATTTATCAGATAAATATTTTACCCAGATTTGACCTTATAAAAACGAGTTTTTATTGATGAAGACAAAATACAAACATAAAAAAGGAAAACTGCAATAAAGATCGATCAACACTAACGACATTAGAACCGTATGTGAATCGGACGGGCTAGCGTATCTTTATCAGGATGATGAAAAATCCTTCGGTGTGTCTTTTCGTTCCGTAATTTTATATATATTTATATAGACGATTTTGTATTCTTCCATTTAGACAGAGATTTATATATCAAATTAATAAGATGTAAGTTATATATGACTTAGGTTAAAATAAAGGCAACAGTAGTATACTGATGTTCAAAACTCATAAATCGATATAAAAAAATACCCGGGTCACAAACCAAAACCGAGGGAAACGCATTAAACATAAGAGAATGACGATACAACATTAAAATGTTACACACACACAGAAACAAATTAAGCATTAGACAAAATCCGATAGAAAAACAAATATAACATCAAAACTAAATACATGAATTTGGGATAGAAAAGTACCATGACAATTCTGATAGTAATGTGAATTCACATTCAAATATAAGAGGAAACAAACGACACAAAAGAAACACAACGTTAAAATGTAACACACACAGAAACGAACTATAATATAAAAATGACCATATTCCTGTCTTGGTACAGGACAGTTTTTTAAAAACGGCCTATACACAAATATACTTACAACATTAGGATTTTCAATACTAAACGTTATCACTCTATTTTGTGAACAAATTGAAGTTGGTTATAGCGTCGTTGCAATGTAACAAATACAATAAAACAAAACGGATGTTAAGGGCCTCACATAAATTAGTTTCTAGTTTTAACCTGCTATTCTCGACGATCGTAAAATTGAAAACAGAACTTGTATTGCTGAAAAGCTATTGATTCCAGTATTATATAATTATATTGACATTTTATTCTGTGGAATTAAAAACATTAAACCAGCCTTGAAAGTTTCCGAAAATTAAAGTAATAAAGAAACGTTTCTTTAAAAAATATTATTTGTAATTTAGGAATGACTTAAACAAGTTATTTATAGACACACATATGATACAGACAATGTTTGTTTACAGCAAGATATACAGCATCATTATATAATGCAAGCTCAGTGACTGATTTATACATAGAGGATTTGCGGAAGGTTCCGTCATGCGTGGTTGTCTCATTGGAGTTGTAAACCTAAATCTCCCTTTCATTTATCATGTTCATAAGCTATTAATTACGTAAACGCATTTTGTTGCAATATGCAAATAGAAATAAAATAGACAGCTATTATACTGTAAACATGGTAAATACATATTTTATGAGAATACACCAACACACTGATATTTACACACTTTATTCACACTTTTCAATGTTGACATTAGAATATCAGATATCATTTCTTCATTACCACACAATAAAATTCGATTTCGTGATTTCATGAAGAGATACGCATTTAAAACATATTGAGTAGGAAATGATTTAAAAGAGCAGATTATGCTGAGCGTTGAGTTTGTCTCTGATTGAAGGAATTCATTACAATAAAACAAAAATAAACATCACAGATAAATGTGAATGTCTTAAACAAAAGTTACAGGAAAGCCATGCAGTGCAAAGATTTTCTATCTGACTATCGGCATTCCTTCATTTCTTGGTCTTAGTTTCTTGGTCTTTTTTATATATAATTACATATCAAAAACATAATCCAGTTAAGTCCATATTATGTACTTGTATAGATGTAAAAAGGAAGAAAAATAAAAAAAGAGACTTATAAATGCTTGAGTTTCCTGACTGAGGAGAGGTGAAAAATGTAACGGGAATAAACATGTTTATTTACTTCTTCCCTATACCTCCAACCAACGTGGAATAAACAAACACATAATAAACCACAGGAAAACTCATTGTAAAAGAAGTCCATGTCCTATGTTTGAACAAGTAGTAATAGGAATTCTATGTCTTGATTTCATGAATTTGGTCTTCAAATTATATGCTTCTTTTGGAATTTTAAGGGGATTTCCTACCCAAGGAATAGATAACATAAGCAGTATTTAGAAAATTTACCTTTGGACGTTTAAGTCCTAAATGCTCTACAACTTCATACCTATTTGACACTTTTTTTTCGAGCTTCACTGATGATTCTTTTATAGACGAAACGCGCGACTGTCGTACAAAATTTAAGCCTGGTAGCTTTGATTAGTTTATGCATATGACGCACTCAATGTTATAACACTAAATAAAACTAATATGAGTATATGCTCATCCTATTTCTAGATTGAGTGATAACCTATAGTATTCAAATACGATCAATATGAAGTTAAAAAGAAAGCAGTCTAAACACATATGAATGGTCTTTAATTTGAGATAATTAATAAACATGTGCCACCTTAATCAGGCACACAATTGATAATGATTACAGTAAACATTGCGTTATTTTGCTTCAAAAACCACAATGTCTTTCAAGATAATCTCTTTTCAATAATACCATTATGAATGTAACCATCCCCGGTATAATTACAAATCCTTGGAATGGATTTTTATTGTTATCAGCTGTTTATGCTGTCTAAACAATTAACTACGTCAAATCCTTGTCAATTCCCTTTAAATTAAAACTGATCAATTTCTCAGACAATAAAGCCGTTTTCTGATGCTAAATTACTTTCCTTGTCGATTTCTCTTGTTTACTATTAGGTATGAAAAGGACATCAGATGTTAAAGTTGATCATTTTGTAAGGAATATGTAATACGACATTAAGGTTTAAATAGATAATCAATAACTGCAACATGAGGTGCTTAAATGGGGGAAGCTATGTCTTGATTTAGTTATGCACGTTTAATATATGTATGGAGTATGCAGTAAAAGAACCTCGATGCTATTAACAATAGAATGATGATAAAGGATAAATGATATCTGGTCTAAATATACGTTAACATCACCATCCCTGTTGTACTCGAAAGGAAAACAATAAATAAACAACAAACAAACATAAACATAAGGTTATAATTTGGTACGGCAGTCGATTAATTTGATCGATTTTGTACCCCTATTTGTGACATTTTTACCTAGTGTGTCTATTTTGTTCACGCATCGTTGTCAATATAATGGAATTTGATGCGACTGTCGTACAAGTGAGATGTTTAACGCTCTAAAACCAGGTTCAATGCACCATTTTCTACATAAGAAAATGCCTGTACCAAGTCAGTAATATGACAGTTACTATCCATTCGTTTGATGTGTTTGAGCTTTTGATTTTGCCATTTGATTAATGACTTTATGTTTTGAATTTTCCTCGGAGTTCAGTATTTTTGTGATTTTACGTTTTACATTAGACTTGACACGCACATCAGAAATTGTGCAAAATGCGCCTTCAATCTAACCGAGAGTAAACGAAAGACAAAATATTACAGATGTTTAACATCGACATTAAAATAGGTCTTTCATAAAACAAAATAAAACAAATATGGACACAATCCTAGACGAGAATCCTGTTTACAGTTTTTTCCTCGGTGCTTCATCTGTGTTTTGTTTATATGTCATTTTGTGTTCCTTATTGACATATTTATATTTTTTTAATACTTTTTAAGATAATTACACAAAATTATGACTGCTGTACCCCTATTTTTGACATTTTACCTATGATGTCTGTTTACTTTGTGCTCAAATTGATGTCACTATACTGGTATTTTATGCGAATGTCATAAAAATGAGAGAGGTTTAGCTAGCTATTATTTCACGATTTTCTACATGAGAAAATGTCTGTTACAAGTCAGGAATATGACATTAGTATTACATTCGTTTGATAAAGGAAGTTTTGTTTTGAATTTCCCTTTGAATCTAGTATTATCGTCATTTTACCTTTTCCTATCTCCGGAGAGGAATGATAACATGCGGCTGGGTTAGATCGGCCCTCGATACTTAGCTAAGTGTAAGGATTACATATTTATATACCGATAAGATCTTTTAAACATTAGTATAAATACAAATCTATATAATAAGCAGTTTTACACATTGCTGCTGTGACCATTTTATAAGTTTATTTCCAAGGTCATTTGTGTTGTTTGTATTTCTTTTTTAATGACTCTCAAAATTAACTTGAATATGCAATACACGTGTACTGTATATCTGTTCGTCTTTTTTTTCTGATCATATACAAACTCAATATAGATTTCAAGTATTATATTTTGTACGCCAGACATGCTTTCTGTCTGCTTAAGACTCCTCATTGACGCTCGAATCAAATGGGTTAAAACGTTAATTGATGCGATTCCCTTCAGTTTTTGTATTACCTTGAATTCTAAACATAATGAGATTTGAATATCGGTAAACTACTGTTGTCTCTTATTTACTAAAATATGGATTAGAGGGTGAAGTGGGGTATACGTTACTATAAACAACCATAATTTATCTAGAGGTGTAAATAATTGTTCTTTATATCATCTTTTTGTCATTTTTTAGTTTTGCGAATGCTTACATTTAAAATGAAAAATAAACATCTAATAAAGATTCACAGATCCCTATAAGGACCTCTGGCATCTTTTAATGTCGGTAACATTTGGCCATCGTAATTCTTTACACTCCGCCATATAATTAAGAGTGTGTTAAAGGAGTATTTTATAGAAAACGCTTGGCCAGTTTTAATGTCTCATCTATTTTGTGTTATCCAATAGTTATAAGCGTTTTAAAAGTAAAAACCAATACCGCACACTTGTTTGCTTCATTGAGAAATAGGTTATTTTTTTTATATTTATGCACGTATCTTCTACCCAACAAACCTCAATTATTACCCCAAAACGAACCTTAATAAAATCCTCATTGATTGTATAATAGTATTACTGATGTAAGGACAAAAGGTACTTTGTATACAACTCCTAGCCTGTGTATTGTCAAATACCTTTGTAACATGTTGGTAATTTGAAAAAATCCAGACGCGATTATTGCCTAGCCCTTATAAATGCCTCGTTGACATTTAGCAGAAATTTCAAGTGACCAATTTAAGAAGCAAATTCGTTCTTACTGACTGCTCGATTGCTAACAGATTAATTGGATTTTTCAAATATTGAATTAGTTCGTATACCCTCTTGTTATCATTCAATGAAGAACTAAATGTTAAGGGTAAAGTGTGTTTTTACGAGATGTAATGTGACTTTACTAAACGGCTTATTATAAAACAAAACACGCATCATCACATGGAATATTAAAAGAAAAGAAAAGCATTTAGCCACGGTTGTCATGCTGAAATATATGAAAGATCCCTTGAACGATACATTCATCAAGGGCGTTGCCGATCATGTGTCAACACAAAGCACACTCCCGCCGCAAGAAAGAGGAGTAGCGGTCTGAGTTTTTATTGCCCTCAACTTGATGCAAAATGATGTATTCTGAGGAATTTGACTGTAATTGAAGACATTATATCACACCCCGTTGTATTAACTTTAAACTGACCTTTATCTAGTTTTTCTTTTGGCAAAGGCTATTTCTGATGAATTATATGTGCACAAGATTTCCTCATATTTAGGAAAACGAAAATGTGATTTTAAAGCCATATTCAGAATTTTAAACAGTCTTTAGCTAATGATTTATAAAATCCTTTTACAGAAAAAAATAGACACAAAGTCGATATCTATATGTTTATGTTACATAAACATCTACTTTTAAACATATTCAATATATGATATAATAAATGAATACAAACAGAAATATTACACCACATTGCCTTTAAATATGATTTTATTTCTATTAAAATACATATACAGTGAAACATGACTAAATCGGATCCTGCATAAACCGAAAACCTGTCTTAACCAAACATGTTCTTAAGCACCGTCATATCAAATTGCTTGCGTTGGGAACCTGACGAAACCGAACATCGGCCAAACCGAACACAGTCTTAAGTTCCGAAGAGGTTCGGTTTAAACAGGTTTCACTGTATTGAAAAATAATGCACATTGTGACGACACAACTAAGCATATTAGTTTTCCTTACGTCAACCCTTCAAACTTACAAGGAATATCTCTCTCTAATGGGAGTTATATCTGTAATAATTTCCACTATTAGGTGTAATCAGTCATATTCAAATGTATTAAATCTCACTTTACACACAAATCAAGCGAAAACCTCAAGTTTATAATAAGCAATATAGGATTTATTCGTGACAATATCGAATTTAGTAATAAAATGAATCCATGATTGTCACAATATAAACATGGTTTTAGAGAGAAACAAAATGCGGTACTGAGTATGTTTAACAATTTAAAACAAAATAAACAAATACAACAAATACAAAAGTTGATTGATAAATGAGTGTCAAGATGCTATATAGTTTTCATACTTTCTTCTTTGATTAATTCGGAGAACATAACTAATATATCGAAGCCTACAATTTGGATTAGTAGATACCATGGGGGAATTCAAAACCTATTACTGTATTATATCAATACGTATTACGAAATATTTTTGAGGACATGAATCGTTTGTTTTTCAGAGTCACCGTGTATCAACTATCCCTGTATAATTTCAACCAATACCTGAGATCACCTCCAGTTTTTAGTGGGGTTCATATTCCTTAGTCGTTGCTTTTCTATGTTGTTTTGTTTATTATTGTTTGTTTGTCTTGTTCGTTTTTAGCCATGGCGTTGTCAGTTATAAGTTTAAATGTCTATTTTGTATCGTTCACCTGGCTTTTACGGATTAATATAAATAGCAAATTGTCCCTGTGCAGAAATTATTAGGCAACGAACATTAAAACGCCTGTTGAATGTCAGATTAAAATTTACGTAACACAAGAATGTATTATTCTCTATGACAAAACCGATTCCAGCTTTTTCGAAATTTTATAACAAAACCTACAACACACGATCTTTTTACTCTTGGCACGACTCAACTTTTGTTCCATACAGATATTGAGGTTCAAAAAAGTTACTTACTTTACAATGTCCATGTATATATCTTTAATTTCGTATAGTTTTTTTCGTATAACGTGCGCACTTTAATGAAATTACTAATAAAACAAATTCGAGGTAAGAGTGACGCTTTTTGTCACTTTATCGTGCATTTTTACTTATATTTCTATTAATCTAGTACAGTTGTAGAAAATATTACATATCACAACCGAAACCCTGCGATTCATAACCCCCGCATTGTGACGATTGCTAATATGATATGTTAATATAATAGAAATAGATTATCTTAGTCGTATTTAGCACATCGTTTTGGAATTGTGGGTCCTCAATGCTCAACTTTGTACTTGTTTGGCTTTATAACTATTTTGATCTTAGCATCACTGATGAGTCTTATCTAGACGAAATGCGCGTCTGGCGTATTAAATTATAATACTGGTACCTTTGATTTGGTACATTTATAGAGCAGACAACTATTCTGGTATCCGTTTCGGTTATATAGCTCTTCAACTGTTTCGATTCGTATGCGTCCTTGCCTTTCAAATATTCGGCTCTTTCTTGTTTTTTGTTTTGTTTTACCGGCAATGATGTGTTTCCCTTGAGCGGTATTGGTTTATGACCCGGATTTCTTTTCGCTTTATCGATGTTCGACTATTTAACAGCGTTATACTACTATTACCTTTATTTGAGCGCTCCTGATGAAGCAAAATCCAGAAATGCGCTGCTGATGGAAGAAATTAATCATGCTTATAACTTGTTGTTTTCATTTTTAACAGCACTGTGTCGATACCCGTGCTGGAGGACTATCAGTCCCCGAGAGCTTAGAATTCAGTGCATCGGTGCTTAAATGATTTATAGCAACCTGTTTTATAATTGTTCGTTAATGATTTTTTAAATCATAAAGAAATTGAGGTTCCAACTCTTTCTGGCAAAGTTCACCTAATTAGATTTTCTATTTTTATAGGTCCTTTTTGGTCATATACATGAAGCTCTTTAAATGTCTCGCTTAGTATACATCATTGGCTTTCAATTTTGAGCGTTCCTGATGAAGTTAAATCCAGAAAAGTGTTTCGGACGGATGAAATTGATAACGTGATCTTCTTTTTGTGATCTTAGATAGCGAAAATTGGCTGTCGTTCATTGAAATACACATTCTATAGGTCAACCAATAAGTAACAATGACCTTACAACTTAAGGATGTACTTAGGTGAGGTTTTGGAATTCGTGGCAAATGTTCGGACTCCTTGGTGTTTTTCCATACAATACAAGGTAAAATATTTTGCCCCATAACACCCATTTTTTTCATATAAGACTTAATAGCTCATGAAAGGCCATTTACCAAAATTTTAAAAGATTCTTGATTTTCTTTCCTTATTTTTTGAGACCCAAATGATACCAATGCAAATTTAGGTAAAAGTCCGAGTCAGCCTTTTCCCGCCATATTTTAAATCTCAAATATCTCGAATAGGAGGTCCATGACCTATGGATATTTTTATCTTTAACGCATGCTCTACCGGCTAATAGTATCAATTTTAAATTCTTGATTTATTAATTTTCACCTCACCTCACCTAAGTACATCCTTAAATCGATTTTAATCATATTTCCTCAAAACCTAATCGGTAATAAAAAGTTATCAATGTTTTATTGCCCTATATTTTGCGTACCTCTGTAAGAAGTCGTTTTTCTTCTAAATAAACATCTAAAAGAAATAGGTCATTTCCTATATGTTAACAAACATTCAAGAGCCATGGAACAGGGAGTAAATGTTTCAGCTGTCAAACCAACTTACAAATTGTCATTTGACAACCAGGGATATATGTCTTTGCGTCTTGATGAGATTATAAGTGTGGATAGATAAAAGAAGGATATAAAAGCAACTAAAACAAAATTAAACATACCATATTTTATAACAAACACAGAATAAAAAAAAAACTCCAACAAAATAGATAAGTGAACATGTTATATACCCACTTTTATTTAAAATTTTGGTGTAAAAATAAGAATTTTCGCTCGAGCAGACAAAGAACTTTAAACTCGTGCATTATGTACTCGATCACCACCATGAATGATAGTCATTTCCCTGATCAACATTTAAAGGTCAAAACTGATTGAAAGAAATCGTACGCAATCCGCAAAATTGAAATGCATTAGTATAAGATATTTCGGTTAACACAATTATTTATTGCATTTGGCTAAACGAGTAGACTTCTTGTCGATGTATAACTCCAAAATTTAACTATTCTTTAACACTATTTGAAACAATAAAATTTTTTAATATATTGAAATTTATAAATTTAAAACCATTTCGAATGATAAACATCACCTTGAATAGAACGTTTGTTTCATCAAAAGAAAATAAAAAAAAAAATCCGAGCTCAAAGGAAAATTCAAAACCGAAATTACTTATCGAATAGTAAAATGCAAAAGTTAAAACATATCAAACGAATTAAAAACGGTCTTATTCCTGACTTATGATACTACTGAAAGTAAGTTAAGGACGATGTCATCAAGAAATGAGAAAGGATTTTAAAACTTTATGTTTAATCTTAAATTGTTTTGTTAATTAATACTCTAAAATCTAGTTGGACTACTTTCAGCGTAACGATCCGGATCTTTGGTTATGCGTAAATGTCATTTGTCAATTGGAGATATATACCGCAGTTCTTAAGTAACTTTGAAAGAGATAAAGACCTTATGGAATTGATTCACATTAATAAATAACAATGTGGGTCAATAAATCATGGTGCTATCTCCAACATGTCTGGTGGTTCAAGAACCATTGGTCATTAGGTACACTACTTTAGAATAGGGACGGCAAGAATAAATCTTAACATTGGAAAAGTATTTCATTTGAAATAAAGATTGATGAGAGTCAGAAAAAGCAAATAACTTATGGGTCATGAAAAGATATATACAATGAAAAAGAGATAGAATTAAGAAATATAAAGAGATAAGATAAAGAAATAAAAAGAGATGGTATTAAGAAATAAAAAGAGATGATATTAAGAAATAAAAAGATAGGATGGTTTCTGATAATATGTCGCAAAAAAATGAAAGTTTTTACGCAAATCGAGATTTTAATTTGGTTTAAAACTAAATAGTCATACTCATTCTGATCATACACGGTAACACCTAGTATAGAAAAGGTTACACTCAGGACCAGGAAAATTTGACCTTATAAAAGATGTGATCCTTGATTTGAGATTAAAAATATCTAGGTATTACTACAGAAGGACGAGAAAAGGATGATATGAAAAGACAAGTTATTGCTGCATAATAATGACATCTTCATAACAGGTTACTTCGTACTGAATTGTTTATATTTACGTTTTCGATTCGAGAGTCACTGATAAGCCGTTTTAAGACGAAACGCGCGTCTCAAGTATTCATTTAAATCCATGGTATCTCAAATGATATTTTTGCAACAAATTGATCGATACCACTGCTGGAGGATGTTTCACAAGTCAAGTAGTCAGCACTCTTACGTTGACATGACATACCATTGATATAGACATAAATATAAATTTAGTGTTCACAAAACGTTACTTATATGAAAAAAAAAACCACTTAACAATTTCTACCTCAGATCATGATTACTTTAAATGTATTTGGCGAAACTTGTTTTGGAATACTTGGTTCCTCGAAGCTCTTTATGTTCGTACATGAATGTGCCTTGAACGTTTTTATACAAGTATCCCTAATGAGTCTTATGTAGACGAAAAGCGCGTCTTGAGTACAGATCTATACTCCTGGTATCTTTGATCAGTTTTTACAACCACTTGGTCGAAACCACGGAGGTTTATTCATCAAAGGTATCACAAGCCCAGTAGCCAGTAAGGCTGTCATGACATGTCATATCATTGATTTAAGCATATTTAAAAATAAAGTTTTCTAAAAGTTCAACGAAGACTATATTGCACCTTAGGAACGTCATGATGTTTAGACTCTGAATTCAGGCGACTGTAGTTTATTGATGTTTAGATTCTGAATTCAGACAACAGTAGTTTACCAATGTTAAGATTCACCAATTTCAGGCAACAGTTGTCAACCGAGGCTGAAATGTCATAAGTCGGTTTAAAATAAAAAAACTAAGTCAACAAACAAAATACGAGAAAAAGTTTTTATAACATAAGAAACGAAAATAGATGCGTCAAACAAGGGACTGCAAATTGCCTTTGAATACCATAGAACCGTTAAAATAAACGTTGGACAACGTCCACATGGTCCAGCAATGTGGGTTGAATTCCTAAGTCCATTGTAGAAGAACCTTAAACAACAATGTTGTAGAAGAAAAGCATTTCAGCCGTTGGTATATCATTTTCCATCATATCAATTATATTGTTGACTCGTGTACTTTTCTTTTTTTGCCAAATCATTATCCTGCGAAGAGAAGTATACACTTTAGTTTAAATCCAAGTAATTTTTATTCAATTTAAAAAAAAAAACACAAAGATTTATAAAATAACCACTAAACGAATAAAATGATGTAAATAACACATTGAATTGTTGACGTAAATAGTGAATCAACATTATTACAGGCTGAATACGGAAACAGTGTAGGAAGTATTGTCGACTTATTGGAAAACAAACCGGAATATTTCACTGTAGCTAATATAGATTTTTGAAAACAAACCGGAATATTTCACTGTAGCTAATATAGATTTTTGAAAACAAACCGGAATATTTCACTGTAACTAATATAGATTTTTGAAAACAAACCGGAATATTTCACTGTAGCTAATACAGATTTTTGAAATTAAAGACATACTTGTCGAAACCTAATCTTGTTTTTGTTTCATTTGTGTATGTAAGTTTGGTAAAAATATATTATTTATTTCTTTTCAAAGAGTGTATCAAAACGTTTATATTTACTGCTGTCCTATTGGTGTTTACTGTATATCACCCACATAACATTTGTTTTACAATTACAAACACAAGGAAAAAGATAGATATAATTCCATTGTCTGTTGTAATAAGATAGTGTTCAAGATCCAAAGATATAATCTAACAGCTTATCTTAAAAGACGACAAAACATGTTGTGATCAAAGAAATAAGACATAAACAAAATAATGATTTCATATCAATAAGATATATAAGATACCGGGGAAAAGATTCGTTCTTTATAAAAACATGGAAATTCTTTCGTCTATAAAAACAAAACAAATATGATATGCAAATATGAATAAAAGAGGGACGAATGATACCAAAGGGACAGTCAAACTCATAAATCTAAAATAAACTGACAACGCCAAGGCTAAAAATGAAAAAGACAGACAAACAATAGAACACATGACACAACATAGAAAACTAAAGAATAAACAACACGAACACCACCAAAAACTAGGGGTGATCTCAGGTGCTTCGGAAGGGTAATCAGATCCTGCTCCACATGTGGCACCCGTCGTGTTGTTTATGTGATAACAAATCCGGTAAGTTGTCTAATTCGGTAGGTCACATTCGTGAAAGGGAAGGGGATTGTAGTTACGACATAAGGAACATATCCGATATTATTTGTGAAACGGTTATTCCATAACGGTCAACCAACTCGTGATGACGTCCGTAAAATTTACGAAGGGGTGATTTCAACTTCACCGTTTGGAACTCCTGATTTATAATAGCTTCCTTGTGAGCAGCAACCCTCTATCAAGAAAATCATGATAGGAAATGCAAGCACGGGAATATCGTATCAATTAGGAGATATATACCCCGTATGCAGGTGCTGCTGGAATGTTGTTACTTAGAAATGGAAAGTTCACAATTGGAAAGCTGAAATCATCTCTTTTGTCGTAAAGTTTTGTTTTCAACCGACCCTCATTGTCAATCTCTAGATGTAAGTCAAGATATGAGGCCGACTAAACTGTATCTGTAGTATCCTTTATCTCTAGTTCGATGGGATAGATGCGTTCCACATAGTCACCAAATTTTGAATTATTTAGTGAAAGAACATCATCTATATAGCGGAAAGTAGAGTTAAAGAATATTGCTAACTTCTTGTATTTCTTCCTATATATGTCCCAATTGATACGATATTCTCGTGCTTGCATTTCCTTTCATGATTTTCTTGATAGAGGGTTGCTGCTCACAAGGAAGCTATTAAACCAAGAGTTCCAAATGGTAACTTTGAAATCATCCCTTCGTAAATTTTACGGACGTCATCACGAGTTGGTTGACCGTTATGGAATAACCGTTTCAAAAATGATATCGGATATATTCCTTACGTTATAACTACAATCCCCTTCCCTTTCATGAATGTGACCTACCGAATTAGACTACTTACCGGATTTGTTATCACATAAGCAACACGACGGGTGCCACATGTGGAGCAGGATCTGCTTACCCTTCAGGAGCACCTGAGATCACCCCTAGTTTTTTGGTGGTGTTCGTGTTGTTTATTCTTTAGTTTTTTATGTTGTGTCATGTGTGGTGTTGTTTGTTTGTCTTTTTCATTTTTAGCCATGGCGTTGTCAGTTTGTTTTAGATTTGTGAGTTTGACTGTCCCTTTGGTATCTTTCGTCCCTCTTTTACATACAGAACAAATATGATATGCAAATATGAATAATATGCGATAAATATATATCAAGGAAATATCAACACGATGGATGCAACATGTGGAGCAGAATGTACTTACCCTGTCAGGAACATGTAAACTCAAACCGGTTTTGTCTGGGGTTGGAGGTGCTTAGTGTACAATGCTCTGGTCACTTGTTTGTACTTCACCTTTCTTTGGCTTCTTCGAATCATTATTGTCGTCTGCTTAGTAATTTTAGGTCTTTTTTTTACAAGACAAAATAAAAAAAACACAATGAAAAGTCAATCTAAAGTAATAACATTGTATGTCTACATATCTTCCTTTGAAAATACAACAAAGAACCAGACAAAAACCGATACCTACGCATAATTTTTGAAAGACAATACAAACTAAAATATTCGTGTTGTTCATTCTTTTGATTTCTTTGTTTCTTGTGTTCTATTTATTGTCTGTTTCTGTCTCATTTAAATTCATTGCGTTGTCAGTTTATTTTCAATTTATGAGTTTGACTGTTCCTCTGGTATCTTTCGCCCCTCTTTTATTTTCAATTTATGAGTTTGACTGTTCCTCTGGTATCTTCCCCCCCCTCTTTTATACAGACAATAATCAACAAAGTTCTTGGCTTGTGAAAGGAACCTTGGAATTCAACATTTTCTGTGATTACCTCGATGATTGGAATAAATTAAATCACCCCCGAATTATAATGTGGTTCGTGTAGCTCAGTTTTAACTTTTCTATCTTGTGTTTTTGTCGTCTTTCGTTTTTCTTTTTCATGTCATCCTCAATTTGTTTTCAACATATGAATTTGACAATCCCTTTGGTATAGTACGCCTCTCTCCTAGAATTACCTTAAATAAAATTCCAAAATGTCATGTAAAATATGTTTACTTTCAAAGAATATATATAATATCTGTTATCTTATTTCATATCAGGAAAACGAATGGCTTCAGGATAAATGTCTACAATTCTTGTAAAAGATGAATGTAAATTGGTCTATAGAAACATTTCTTAACGTCAAAGCATGTCATTAATAGAAATCTTTTTCAATCAGATACACCAACTATATATATCCAATAAAACAGAGGATTGCCATAAAAGACTATATGACCAAGGCTAAATATCGATTATTGGAAACATTCTTTTTGAATTGACAAGGTCAACGATCTATTCTGTCTAAAAAGAAAAACATTCGATGTAAACAAAGATACAGAAAATAATGACATTATTATTTTTGTATAATTTAGTGAAATATGAGCTCGATCTTTTTACGACTGTAGGTTCTTAATTGACGGTTGCCACAAAAGGATAATGAGTCAAATTGGTTTTTGTTTTCTGTTAACAACGATTCTGTCTAAAGCTATTTATTCTAAACTTAAAGAACGATTATTGAGGAGAATTTAGTAACTGGAGAAGACAGACTGTAGTGGGTGCGTCGATAATTGGAAATAAGAACATTTGAATTTTACATAAAAACTAAAATTAACACTTTATTATTCCATGCATCCGATGAGCTTTTTACGTTTATCTGGAAAGCTGAAAAGCAGACGAAAATGTATATGAACTCGTCATAGATACAAGAATTGAAATTTTGTATTTGTTTGCGTCAGACGGGCATTTCGTATACAAAGACTCATCGATGATGCTTGAATAAAAAAGTTAAAAAGGCCAAATATAGTAAGAAGTTGAAGAGCATTGAGCATTAAGACTCAAAACAGTTGAAGAGCTATATGAATGAAAATGACTATCAAATAAGAACCTATTCATGATATAAATTCGTTATACACATTTATAAATCTTACCCGTAGTAAGGCAATTTAAAAAAGGAGAGTTTCATGTTAATTTGGAAGTATTTTTTTTTTAAATTTGAGTATTACAAAAAGAAATGACATAATTTCAGACTGAGAGGTTGTCGTTGTTTAATGTCTGTTATATTTGTTTTTCTTTTCCTTTCATTTTCGTATATGAATTGTTTTATTTTGTCACATTTGTCATATCTGGGCTAACTATACCTTACTAATAAATTTGGTTTTATAATTTTTGAAGGTGGTACGAAATTCAATAGCTGTTAACATTTTCGTACTGTCATCTTGTTATTTTATAACAGCAAACAACACGTGACATATATAGCTTAACTTGGTACATGCACTAATACCCCAGTCCCACTAGGCCACGATCGCACTACGATCTGTGAAAAAAATGCAAATTTTAATGATCGTAGTACGATCGTGTAGATCGCAGTAAGGTCGTATCACGGTCGTGGTGAGGTCTTCAAGATCGTGATGAGCGTGGCAAACTTTGAACATGTTCAAAACAATCGTGGTGCGGTCGTGGCGAAATCAGGTCGTAGTAGAAACGTAGTGAGAGCGCACTAAGATCGTAGTAAGATCGCAAAGGTCGTTGTACCATCGTAGTGAGAGCGTAGCGAAAGCGTGATTCTATTCGGAGAAACTGCGCTACGATCTCATTGCGACGTTATTACGACCTCACTACGACCATCACGTTCTCACCGCGACCAAACTACGCTTCCACTACGACTATACCACGCTGTTCACGACCACAGTACGATTCTAGCACGCCCTTGCCGTCCTCATCACGCTCTTCTTACGACCTGACTACGTTCATACTACGACCATTATTCTCATTGTCATTTTCCCATAAAATATATTAATTCTCTCCAGGTTTTGTTTGTCTCTATGTAAAAGGGACTTCTTGTCCATTTTCTCTAACGGCTCAACCATGCTTCTTGTTTTCATATAGATTAGACCGTTGGTTTTCCCGTTTGAATGGTTTTACACTAGTAATTTCTTGGGCCTTTTATATCTTGCTGTTCGGTGTAAGCCAAGGCTCCGTGTTGAAGGCCGTATCTTGGCCTATAATTGTTACTTTTAAAAATTGTTACTTGAATTGAGAGTTGTCTCATTGGCACTCATACCACATCTTCCTATATCTATTGACACATCTGTTTCATATCTGCTATCGTTCACTAAAATATCGTCATTTCAGTTTTATGGACCAGCAATAGGTTGTAATTTAGGTCGGATTGGTCGGTCCGACATCTCTACTTGATCAAGATTCGTTACTATCAGAGCTCCATTTGCCTCTACACCAACCCTAACACCACGCCCACGTGTTCTAGTAGATTTTGGTGGCATGCCTGTATTTTTTTTTCGAGAAATCTACGTATTACATTGGTATTAATCAGAAATAGAACTGAAGGAATGATACTGTATTGATATGGAACACGATGTTGACGTTATTGCTGAGAGCGCAGTAAGATCACGGTTTGAACGTAGTGTAATCGTGGTAAGAACGTGCTATAATCGCAGTAGAAGCGTGGTAAGATCGTGTTGCAATCGGATAACTCGTGGTATGGTCGTAGAGAGAACGTGATGAGCGTAGAAAGATCTTGATAAGCGTAGTAAGGTCGCAGAATAAGCGCGGTGCGAACGTGTTATAATCGTAGTGGGATCGTTGTAGAAGCGTAATGAGGACGTAGTAGCATCGTGAAAGCAACGAAAATTAACATTTTCATGCCGCTCATACCGCGACCTCACCACGATCTAAATTTATTTCAGATCGCGGTGAGCGTGGTGCGATCGTAGTCTAGTGGGACTGGGGCTTTAACTATACATGATAGTATATATTCTGACTAGTAAAGGTTACGATAAAGTGAGAGGGTTGAATACTGTAATACATTTTACTCTTGCTATGGATTACAATAATATTAAGATAGATAGGAAATTTCGCTTGGTCTGCAAAAAATTAAGTGCAATGATGACCGATTGTGCGACATTCGTTATGTTTCATGATATTTTAATCATCATTTTAAAAATAATAACTATACTTTCGCTTACAAGACGGAAAATACCGAGGTGTTGAAAAAATTGACACCTCGGTAAACTCCAGAAATTTTTCTGTAAATCTTTATTGTGGGTCGGATACCTTAAATCACCATTAATCAATCAATTAATCATCCATGTAATGATATCATTCGATTTTGTTATAATATAAAAAAGAAAATGTGGTATTATTGCCAATAGACAACTATCCACAAAAGACCAAAATGACACAGACATTAACAACTATAGGTCACCATACGGCCTTTAACAATAAGCAAAGCCCATACCGCATAGTCAGCTATAAAAGGCTCCGATAAGACAATGTAAAACAATTCAAACGAGAAAACTAACGGCCTTATTTATGTAAAAAAAGAACGAAAACAAATATGTAACACATAAACAAACGACAACCACTGAATTACAGGCTCCTGACTTGGGACAGGCACATACATAAATAATGTGGCGGGGTAAAACATGTTAGCGGGATCCCAACCCTCCCCCTAACCTGGGACAGTGGTATAACATTTATATTCATTTGTCTAACCAAACTTGTTGCAAATTTGCTGTTCTTTAAAGGATTGCAATAACTGGTAACATGAAAAACAACAATAAAGTCTTTGTCACTTTGATGATGTGACATGACACTATGCTTTATGTACCAATTATTTATTTTCCAATTAAGCGTCATATTTATAAGTTATTCTACCTGCGTATCTTTCATTACATATTTCTTAAATCAAGTTTATGATATTTTGATACGACTGTCATACAAGTGAGAGGTTTAGCTAGGTTTAAAACCAGGTTTTATCCACTATTTTCTACATAGGAAAATGCCTGTATCATATCAGAATTTGACAGTTTTAATTATCCATTCATTTGGTGTGTTTGAGCTTTTGACTTTGTCATTTAATTAGGGACTTTCGTTTTTGGATTTTATGGACTATCAATAATATAATTTTTTTACATTACATTTGTTGATTTTGTAGAGCATACATTATACCTTTACTTATTTGTACTTAAATTGTTTTTTCTTTTAATTTCCATTTAGTGTTTGGTCTTTTCCAAGTATTCATCAATTGGAAATGTTGAGATGATGTTGACGTAACTGAGGTGCTTTAATCAAGATCATTCACTTTTAGTAGTGGGCTGGCTCGTGGGAACACTTTTCAAGGAATTAAATATAGATCAAGTTGTCATTTTCCCAGAAGAGCTTCCTCATAATCACTATCATTACACTGGCATATGAACTTATTATATCTAAAAATATATTCTTAAAGTGGTACCCAACACTTTCACTAAAATTAATTTGGCTCGTTTAATTTTCATAAAATTTTGTCAAAGTATTAACTTTGAGCCTTAAATAAAAATATAAAAATTAAATTTTTTTTGAACCAACCGTTTTGTCAGAAAAATTACACTGGTTATATAGCAGTTTGACAAACACTTATTTTGATCATTGAAAAGCTTAATATTCCCTGAACAACACAACGTAATTAAAACGTTCTGCTGATTTTACAGAGTTATCTCCCTGTAGTGTTAGGTACCACCTTAAAAACTACAATTTCCTCACTATTTATCATTCTCATTTCGTACTAATAATACTTTCGTTTAAATAAAAATGTAACTTCTTTCTTAATCAGTGCTTCAATTTCATCACCTTTAATTCAACATCCAGTAAAAAAAATACAAAAAAGATCCCAGCACTTTTTTGATGATCAGTGTAATCGTACCATTCCGTAATAGCTATCTCTTCTTGGTTTTTTGTGAGATTATTTGTTGGAAAATTAAGAGTTGTGTGTGTAATGTTTTTCTTTCTTTCGGTAAGGGTGTTGTTTCGAACTTTTAATTGTAACTGTCCCAATACTTTGGATCTTTTACCTTTCTTATGAATTTGAGCAGTTGGAGACAGCATTCAATGATATGAATTCGAATACAGTGACTGCCCGAGTTAATTGATAGATAAAAATTGATGCAGTAGAAGCTGTTTTAAGACACCAGACTAGCCGTCTGGTGTGCTACTCTGGTGTGCAGACTAGCCGTCTGGTGTGCCGTCTGGTGTGTAAGTCTATGGACAGTGTCTTATTCCCTATTATGTTTCTTTTTTATGAGTCTGGATTCACATGACAAAGAAAGTCTATATAACATGTTACGTGTATACTGACGACGCACCCGGTCTCATTCGATCACCTCCGGGTTTCTTTGTTGTTTTTTGTTTGTTTGTATATTCTAAATGGATTAACGGTTTTAAACATCAATTAACAAAAAATGTCTCTTATTTATAATGAAAATCCATGTCCAGAGATCAACACACAAACGTGTTCAGAAAAAGAATACAAATCACAAGTACTGATGTACGGACTAATCAGAGATGTCGTTTACACAGTGTGTGCACATAAATAAACAATATATGTACATTGTCGAAAAAATATAAAATTTATTTGTACGAGCTTTAGAAACAGGACGAAAAACGACGCTCTGCCGAGCTTTTCTCCTGTTTCGTAGCGAGTACAAATAAATTAAAAAAATTCTGACAATGTACATGTATTGTTTTTATCCTGAAATTACTCCCAACATTTGAAACTTTAGTTATGAAATCAAAATCATTGTCTCTAATTTCTCAAAGAAATCGACATAGTTGAAACGCGTACCGCAAAGAGGACCCCACAATGAACTGGTTATGAAATACAAATATTCAAATTACCGCTTGCTCAACGTGGAAGTGGGGTAACAGGAGACTTTATTTGTACATGTACAAATAAAGCAAATATGTATTTGCATACCTGTTATATGTGCAATAGATGGCTAATTGCAGGATAAAACAGCGTTACAATCTATATTTTTTTTATAACACTCAATGATCATACAGTTGTAGTTCCAATAATATAGGTACATATTTTGATTGATAACCTTTTAGAATAAGTTAATTTAAGATTGATAAGTTTGTATGGTTCGTTCCTAAATTTACGCACTCTTTTAATAACCAATATCACCGAAAAAAATTAGGATTTGATATTCTGTTTCAATAAGCTCTGTCTAAATTAAACTACTGTTAACTGTTCTCGTGTTTATTGGAATATGTTACAGTAGCATTATAACAATATGATTTTGTTGATTTTGATCATTCTAAATTGATCTTTGATAAAATGATAGGATGCTATTGTTATCAGAGTCTTTGATTTTTATGGAATATGCTTGTCCATTTCAGTTATACTTGCTGACTGTCAAATTTAAACGGATATCATAATATGTAGAGCCAAAATGAAGGTTCCTAATTTTCTTATTTACTGATTGTAAAGCCTTATTCTTTGTGCAAACTATTTATTTATCATGACTGAAAATGTATATGGTTCATTTTAAAGCATGTTGAAGACTGCTACGTTATATTATCTTTTTAAAAAGCCTGTTTTTATAAATTGATCATACATAAATAAACGGAACTAAATAAACAAAATGTCCAAAAACCAGTACTGTCGGTGTATTATTGAATATTTGGCGTGAAACTGGTCTCTCTCTCGAAGACGTTCATACATTTAACATTGACATCTTTTTTGCTTTAAAATATAATATTATAAAAAATAACAAGGATGTTTTAACATTTTAAAATGTTTTATCATACTTTATGCAATAAAATGATGAAAAAAGTAGGAATCGGCGGTCATTTTACTCCATCTTTTATTTTCGTTTTTCCTTTTCTGTACATATGTCTCTATAGAAATATAGTGATGATTGACGCACGGCATACTAAATTTTAATCCTAGTATATATGATGAGTTTATTAAGTATTTTTTAAAAAAAATATTTTGAATTCCATCAGCGAACATCCGTGTGTGGTATGCTTGGTGAATGCAACTAATTAAAATCTAAGTTTTGAAACAAATTTAATTATTAAACACATCTGCTACTGAAATTTCCTGAACAAAGTCTATAACATGACAGTGGTTCTCAAATTGTCCAATTAGTCTATCATTGAAACTTCTGTCTTTTTTCCCCGTATAGTTTTAATTAGCGGTCAAGGAACCCTGACCTTTAGAAATGATCTATTTTTGTCCATATTAATGAACTATCATCGTCAGAATTGTTCAGTTACGCACTGGGTCACCGGAAATGTAATGTCTGATGAAGGTGATCACATCACTTCACCTTCGGGCGCTTCCGACAACTAACGTGTTTTCTCGAATCATTTCGACACAACTTTTACATTAAACATTCACGTAATCTCCTAGATGAGTTTGTAGTTTTACTGATTATGAATTTTTTGCTTTTATATTTAAAATATCGTGAGATTTTTTATGAATTTTGCTAACAAATCATGTTATAAAACTATATTGAATCATATGCATTGTAAGCAATATGGCGGCAGTGAAATAAGGCGGGAAATAATCATTGAAACCATTAGATTTTTTTTTTTTGGGACTGTCTAAACTATAACAATAAGAAGATGAGGTATTTGTCAATAAGCCTTAGATACATATCTACCAGAGATTAAATGACGTGCATGAAAGCATCTATAGATCACCCTTTTTAATTTGGAGTTGCTATATAGAAAAGTTCTAAGGATTGGTTATAAAAGGTATCCAACAAAAGATTATGGTTTAAAATATTAAACTAACAAGCACATAACTACCCTTTTAAAGTATTTAATATCAATAATTTATTTGGAGTTGCAATTTAGTACATTGAGAGAAGTTCCCAGGATTGGTAATAGAAGGTAACCAACAAAAGATTATGGTTTCCAATATTAAACAAAAACACATACATGTAACTACCCTTTTTACAGTAATTAATAATATCAATAATTTAATATACTTTTAATAGATTCGCTGGGAGATAATCCATAAATAGTCAACTACAATGTATATTTGGAATATCACGTTTATTTTGGACTTTATACTATAGAGTATCTTGTCATAAATACTTGTAAAGCTGAAAATGCATTACGGAAGAGGAATTCTATTGTTAGCTCATATATATGTAATTTTAACGTACAAAACTTCCGGAAGATGAATTTTATTGTTTGTCGATAAATATTAATTAGCTCTTTCTCTATTGTTAAAGTATATGATTAGTAAGACCTAGGAACGTTTTGTTTAATTACATATCTTACATGAACTGAACTTGGACCTAGTTTTGCCATGCAAATGACACAATTATTGATAATAATTACATCGTTCTCTTATGGGAAGACACATTGGCTTATGTCACCAATGTTTTAACTAGTACCAGAGGTTGATTTAGGAGAGACAGGGTTTCCGCTTCCTTACAGGGCTTTAATTATGGTTAATCCAGAATTTCTCACCGGTTCCACTACAATTTTGTCTAGTTTGGGGTACTAAATGTCCTTTTTTCCAAAATCCTTAATGTGCATCTGGGTACTTGCCTCCTACAGCTCGTAAGTTCCGTAGTGTTGAAGTGGTGTATTGGACAAATAGCGTTCATTATCACTGAACTAGTACACATTTGTGTTTTGGGCCAGGTGAAGCACGCCTCCGGTTGCGGGATTTTCTCGCTGTATTAAAGACCCATTGGTGGCCTGCGGCTGTTTTCTGCTCTTTGGTCGGATTGTTGTCTCTTTGGCAAATTCCCCATTCCAATTCCCAATTGTATTACTTATACATGTACAAATGTCTGTTTCGCCATTACTTTTAATATTTTGTTGCGAAGAGTAGGAAATTAGATTCATATCTTTACTATCTTAAAAATGAAGCCGACACAGATTCTGCTAAATTTAATGAAAAATGCCAAGGTAGATAACTTTTAACAATTGCTTAAGAACTTGAACTTTGCGTACCACACTAGATAGCTGGATCATTTATAATGGTCTTGTTCGTGTTGGTCAATCTTTTGTTTCTCTTTGTTCTTTAGTCCTGATGTAGTTTGTTTTTTCTTTCAACTTTGAATATGGTTTTATATTAAATTGTTCCCTCGATATCGCTTTCTCCTTTCTAACTGTCAGGATTTTACTTAACAGACAATGTATACATGTTGTGTAATTGCTTTATGCACGGTAAAGGTACATAATGCTCGCGTTAAAGGTACACAATGATCTCTAAACAATCCAGCTGGAAAACCAAGTATGTTCTTTTCTTTTCGTAAATCAAGTTAAGAGCCTTTAATTCAGTTCAACAGTTGTCATATATGTTTTTCTATAAATTGTACTATTGCGATAAGGCTGTTAGTTTACTCAATTGTATTGTTTTATATTATTCGTGTTTGGGCATTTTATAATAATAGCTGACCATATGCCATTACAGTATAATTTTTTCCTCATTGTTGAAGATCGAAAAAAATAAATAAATACGGAGATGGAAGTATACCAGCAATGCTCATGGGTATAATTTGAAAATAAAAAGACGCTTACAATTTTCTTTTCAATGTATAGATCATTAGCATATATTTTCCATGATTTTTTTTATATGTTTACATTTTTTTCCTGTAAGATTCAGACAATTCGAAATAAATCTCTGTGAACCTTACAGGTTTAGCTTCAATTGCTGCAGCTGTTAAGAAAAAGAGGATAACAATTAACGAAACACAACGGATCCATCCTTGCAAAATATTACAACGTGTTCGTCCATTTTTTTCTAAAAATAGTAGACAGTAGCATTATCCGAATAAGCACAGCTTATTATTTTAAAAATATAAAAGCACAGCTTATTATTTCAAAAATACAAAAGCACAGCTTATTATTTGAAAAATACAAAGTGAAGTCACCATATGAGTGCAGCACTCATTTTGATGCTCTTATGACGGGAAAGTTTTTTTTTATAAAACCATGTATTAATAATCAAATTCAGTTTGGGAAGAGACAAGTTAGAGAAATGTGTCTCCGGTCTAGAAAATTAACATAAATCCATCATCATCATCATTACAAGTGAATAAGTTAATAGGGTCCTCTACAATACTACGTTACACTTATTTGAAGACAAGGAAACTTTATTTTTTGTACTTGTATATTTTAAGATAGACTAAGTTCACATTATATCTACTAATTTAAATAATTTTATCTAATAAAAAAAGTAACTTCTTATATTTACGAAATGTATAGAACATCTGTATTTGGAGAAACGTGTCTGAATGATAACTTATTAAAGTTAAAATTAGCACTACAACCACTGTGTATCATCACCCCTGGATATAGGTACCTTTGGCCTGGTTCTCTGTTCAATCTCCAAGCAAACAACATAGCTGTACAAATACCAGCTTATAACTACCTGGGTACCTTTAAATGATGTTCGCACATGTCCTAAGTCAGGACACTGATGTTCAGTGGTTGTTGTTTGTTGATGTGGTTCATTAGTGTTTCTCGTTTTGTTTTTAATATATATTAGATCGTTGGTTTTCATGCTTGAATTGTTTTACACTTGTCGTTTTTGTTTTGTGCCCTTATTAGCTTACTGTTCCATGTGAGCCAAGGCTCCGTGTTGAAGGCCAAATTTTGACCTATAATGGTTAAACACATATTCTTACATCTATAAATAATGTCTGTAATGTAGTTTTTTCTTAGACAATGAACAGAGAACCAGGTTAAAGAGACCCGGTGGTAATAATACACAGTGACAACAGTTATAGCACCACCACTACTACTACTACTATTTCTCATTTTTCCAGTATAAAAAGATGGCTGTTACAAATTATCCTCAATACTTGAATTATATTTCCGGTTTTCCTCTGGATCATTTCCAACAGGTTTCACTGTCAATATAATTCAAAATGTTACAACAATTGAAACAGGATTCAATCTATCAACAAGTCCAACAGGTTTCACAGTTACAAAAAGAAGGGGTTATGTACTGATTGTCCATAGAACATCATGATCCGTGTTACATTATATAAGGAGCGGTTTTTATCAGGTGACCTTGTTGTTCGTATTACATGTCTCGGAACATAGTTGTTCGGCCTAATTTGTGTGAACATTCAGCACGGAAATTCGTTTTCTTTCAACTTGATCTTGCAGTATAGAGAAAATCTTCCTCAGTCACTTTCAAATTGAATGATCTTTACCGGCCGAATGGTCTAAGATGACCAACTTCAGGGATCATTATTAGCTGACAGAGTTTGTGAGTTTGATGATTTCTCATCTTTATTCCTGATTTCATACCAAATAAAATTGAGAATGGAAATGGGGCACATAAAGATTGTCTTGACACATAATGAAACCCACATCTCCCCTTATTTTCTTGTTGTGGAAAATTTAAGGGAGCAAACATTCAACCTCAAGTTTTGTTTTGTGCGAGTAAAAAAGTTTTTTTTGCGCAAAGCACGAACATTTTTTTTTTAGTATTTCGACGCGTTGAGTGTCGTTTCCAAACTGTTTCCGGACTATAAATGACGTATGACTGTTTACAAAACTTTAAATTGTGTATTACTAAAGCTTTTCTAACTCAGGAATATATTACTTTACCGGTAATTGGCAAATCGGTACTTTAATCGGCCTTTTAAAGATTTTTTTATTCGAGCGTCACTGGAGAGTCTTTGGTAGACGAGGCGCGCGTCCGGTGCAGATATAAGATTTTAATCCTGGTATCTATGATGAGTTTAGTTTCACACTTGAAGCAGTTGTAGAATATATATTAATCTACCTTTCACATTTGCTAATCAGGTCAGTTTGTACAAGATAACCTTTCTAGTACATGTAAATAAAAATATTTACTTTAAAATCTTTAAGGAAACTTATTTGTAAACATCTCCTTACAATTGTTGATGTTAACACTTCAAAGGAGGCTAACGTAGTAAGAAATATTTAAGTATGGTATAACATGTAACTAAAAGTACATTGTAGAGTCATATAATGCATTTGTTATTGGTGATCTGTGTCAAATTCAAGACAGAAATTATAAATAAAAGATGACGAGAGACAGCAACCCAACAGTAGTTTACGCTCCAAATGAAGAATAAAAGGAAAACATAAAGAATAGAGAAAATAAGACACAAACAAATAGAGTATTATAATAGTGCCGTATGGTGACCTATAGTTGTTAATTTTTGTGTCATTTGATCTGTTGTGGATAGTTCTCTCATTCGCAATCATACTGCATCTTTTTTCTGTTCTTAAATATAAAGAAAAGAGCAAACGGGTTAAAAATATAGAGAACAAAGGACTGAAAATTATAGAATACAGATATGAAGGACCCCCCTTTCTTCCTTTTTTTTTTTATTCTGAACTCCAATGCGATAAAAAAATATTGTTGTTAAGCAGATGACAAAACAAATATTCTCAATCCAGATTTCCTCCATACCTTAAAGTGTTGAATATTGAAGTAAAAATAATTTAACTGATAGCGTCGAAAAAAAAAAACCAACTGACTCAGACAAAAAACCATAACCCCTCCCTTGAAGTTTAATAGTTGCTCCATAACATGAATATTTGCACATCATTGAAATAGAATTTTGCCCATATATCGTCTAAAACAACCTGATTACATCACCTCATATCGCGTGATACGGTATTTGTCCGCTCGCGACAGTTTTTTGTTAAATCTACTTTTCACTTAACTTTTAGCACTTGGCATACTTGTAACCAATGTTGAAAGGTTATATGTTTCTGTTATAGACGCTTTATTTACATGGCACATTACTCTTTTTAAGAAAATAAAGCACATATGTCGTAACAGAGAAAAAAACACATAAAAAAATATATCAAAAATTAATTTATCAGGTAAAAATAGGTTTTTACTTATGAATTTTTAAACGGCTATATAATAAACAGATCAACCGAGTCCTTTGAAAACCTGTTGTACATAATATCAAATGTTGCTAGCCATGGATACTTTTATCTCACTACAATCTTTATAAAATACCAGATTTAGAGCACAAAATAAATTATTCAGCAACGTAAGTATGCTCTTATACTGAGAATAGAAACATCAACGTTTTGGGCTAATATGATGTCTAAATTGTGAACTAAATATATTATTAACCAAAACGCTCACTATTATAAAATTACGTTTTTTTCCTACAATCATGATCATTTGATAAATTTGAGTTATTTGTAAAAATAAAATGTACAAATTTATGCAATATTTATATAACACACAAATTACAAATAATTAAACAAAAAACAGATCGTGTTTATCTTTTAAAACAAAAAAGTTATGTATTTCTATCGAAAGGAAAAATATGTCCACAAATCCGTATTTTGAGGAAATATCTGAAATTTGAACCTTAATTTACTCAAAAAGTAGCACATGAAGGTATATTTTTTATAACATATTTGATTTGATCAGATTTAAAATAGCCTATATGCAAATTTTCATCAACTTGTAAATACAGGATCAAAACTGTATCGTATGCCTTTAAAAATAGAAAGTAAATGTTCGTACATAATAATATAATACATCCTTTTTCAACATATAATGTTTTAGCAGGCCTGGAAGGGGTTACTTCAATTCTATTTTCTTAACTTAACAGGTCTATTTTCTCTATTCTTTACATTTTTAGCCCATCATTCCAGAACAAAACATATCGTGAAGTGCAGTGTAATTTTTGTGTCCTATAAATGTTCATTTTATTCTCTTGCTGAGAGTTGTCTCATGGCAATCTAATAACTCTTTTTTTCATCAAGAGTATTCATAAATCAAAAAACGTATTGATATGACCAACAATGCTGAGTGATGAATCCATATTAGTTGTGTGTGTGTGTGTGTGTGTGTGTGTGTGTGTGTATGTGTGTGTTATATTTATCAGATCCTACATGGTTATGTTAGCTGTCTTCTATGTATGACTTAAAATTTTCAGGCAAAACTATATCCACGACCTACTGATACACAGCTACTTTTACATAGGTACTATTTCTGTACTAAAAAATTGTAGAACTGGAAATCTACTTTTAAAATTCAGTACTATTTTGTTACTCTAAAATTGTTGTAATATTTAGGTACTTGTATTTTACAGTACTTTATTTGTACTTGAAATTTAGGTACTATACTTTTGGTTATTACCGTTACATTTTCAGCATTTTGAAAGTTTTTCTATTTCAAATCTCTTAAAGTTATGATTTTAAAACATGGAATATTGTATTTTTTTCTGTACCAAAATATTAAGTACAAATCAAGTACTGTAAATTACAAGTTCCTAAATATTACAATAGTTTTAAAGTAAAAAAATAGTACTAAATATTAAAAGTAAATTTCGAGTACTGCATTTTTTTAGTACAGAAATAGTACCTATGCAAAAGTAGCTGTGTAGGATACAGATATTTCATAGTTATGTTTTTATTTTAAACTAAAACTTTGTGATAGTTGTGATAAGGTCCTCCACTGCGCATGTTTTGATGGTTCACCGACTAATAAGTTAACCAAATAATGGAATGACGTCTAAAAAATCGCTTACGTAGAAAAGTACGTTTGATTGACTTTGATAATTATATTAATCTAACTTTACTTTATTCCCAAAAAATATGTCATCAGCACACATTAATGGATAAATAAATGAGCCGTTTGACGTAAACTTGCAACATCTTGAGAGCGTGAAATAAACACCTTTTGTCAGCATGTTGGTTGTATATATCATATACATTTCTTATTAGGAAACAAACAACTTCATAAAGAGGTCACTGGCCGGTTATGTTGGTTTTGTATGTATAAAATGTCACAACTCTAAATAGGACAGAAAAAACGAACGATCGCATTTTTATCGCCTCTATTTATTGTGACAAATTACACTTTCTTGAAAGAATGGACAATAAAATTATTTTTTTGTTGGGTTAGTTTGTATGATAAGAACAATCGAAATGTTAACGTGATCTGTCAGGTTTCTCTTTAGGTCTTTAAAAGGAAATTAAAGAAATTAAGAAAAGCATCAAATATAGGGGACCCTCAAGGGTTTTAATTACGTGATTCAAAGATCTCTTAATTCATTTTCCTGATTGCAGACAGGAGTTGATCAATATGTACAATGCATTAATTTAGTGTCTTTGTTTACACAGAATTATGATAATTGAGATTGAAAGGATCCCTCAATGAGACAGCATGACAAGGACACAAAGTGAACAAGATACATGTACTATGAACAACCCTAAGGGAATTACCATTTACTTTCAATAGGAAGGGGTATGGACTTTTCTTAACATATTCTGATCCCAAATTTGATAAAACAAAATGGCAGATGCTAAAAAAACCACTCTGAATCCAGATTTTTCCCATACCTTACAGTGTTGAATTTTAAAGAAAAAAATATTTATGCCCCTTCCCTTTTTATTTTTTTTTAAAGTTAAATGATTGGTTCTTAACTGACAAAAAAGCCATGAACCTTAAAAAAAACTATGAACATATAGCCACTCCAGGTCATACTGGGAACGTCTTATACCAATATAAATACCCCGTTTGGGTGGAACTCTAAGTACTATTTTTTAAAGACTCGGAGACGATTTACACCTTGATACATTCTACTGACAGTCTATGAATCAATTTAAGACTATATGAAGCATGTTAACTGTTTTAAGTGTGTGTTGTGAAGGGTTATTGGCGGGGTGTCTTCATGTTTAGAGCTATTGCATAATATGTTGGGTCTGTGTAAGACTCGCGGGGCCTATTACAAAGTCACATTAGACCCCTTATTCATCATACCATTTTTTCTCGGATGAAGTCTGAATTTCCAGCTGAACAACTTTGTAGAACCAAATCTTTTTATTGTAGATTTGTTTACAACCTGTATATGAATTAAATATTTGCCACTGGACGTTAAGCAAACTGACATCGAATGAATTCAAAAAACTATAACGCTTGATTCCTCCGCCTGGCAGCTACAAGCACAACAACAATTACATAGCATTTCCAATGATTAAGGTACCAGGTAAAGGAATTCAATCATTAGTACCACGTTTGGGTTGAACACCAATCTCCATTTTTAAAATGCGGAGACTATTTGTACATTGATACATTCTATGGAAGTCTATGTATTATTTTAAGACTATATGAAGCATTCTGACTGCCTTTTTTTTGTGTGTTGTTGGGTTGCTATCAAATTGACATTTATCCTCTAACGCAAATCTTAATCGGTCTTTAAACAAAATGCGAAAATTTTATTTGGCGAAAAGGTTTAACCAAAAAAAAAAATGCGTCAATTCTAAATCAACCACTTAAAATTAGCAGTCAAATATTTTTTTTTTATTAATAATAACGGATCTTTTACACCATAACAACAATAGGGAAATCACTGTGTCCTTTTTCTTACACTAATGAAATTTCAAATTGACATTACGTACGTATAAACGTACACGGATGTAAAGATATTGCTCGTAATTCATTTCTTCATCAACACAAAAACAAATAAAATGAAGTACCTGCTTCTTGGGAAAACGGTACTATTACATTTTCCCAGCATTAGGTTGGCCTTTCGTGTACGTGTACCCAAGACAGGTGAAGGAATTCAACTTATGGGGGCTGTGATTGGATGGTACAATATATTTTTTTTTATTTATCTATGAATAACTGCAGTGTGTAAATTTACAATATAAATTTTAAAACCTATTGAAATATTTTCTAGAGAATTATTCGAAAAGGCTTCCAAACTTTTATAAATTTGGTGCAAAATGACGGTGGGCAGGGCTAACATAAACAAGCTCCGTTGGAAATTGGTCATGATACTATTTGGCTTCAATTTTTAAAATAGATTAATAAAGTACTAACATCAAACATAACTGTTTTATCCAGGTTTTTATTATAAAAACAAAATGTTAGTATTGTCGCCTATGTCAGAATAAATAGTACTGTTTTCCCTCTTCGCATTCCTGGGTTTCCCCTTTTTGCGTTATCAGATATCCGCAATTAATATCCTATTTATAGAATGTTAATGTCGAGACAACAAAACACTACAAAACCTCTCCAGGTGAAGCTAGAACACCTGATCTTAGTCAGGTACAATGATATATATAATGTTGTCGTTACATCATATGTAAAACTTTATGAATAATACATATATTTTTTTTTCTTAAGATGTCATTTTGCATAACTAGTGTCATTGAACATGTTGAATAACATAGTGTGTATAGTACAATAAGCAGTAAGTATCCTTCGACCATTCTTTCTATAAACCATGTTTCATACGAATTTTCAAGGTTGTTGGCATATTGATTTTTTCTTGTAATATTTGTCACTGGACATTAAACAGTCTTGTCTAATTCCAGTACAAGTGGCAGTAAATGGCTTCCTCTGACTTTTTTTTAATACGAATTTTAAAATTTGGTGGCATCTACATGTAGATTGTTTTGTAATATGTTTGTCGATGTTTGTCGATGTACATTTAAGTAAAATTTAAGTCAAAGCCCCATGTAGAGGGTGTGAAAGCGGCAGTCAGTATGCTTCGACTATTCTTTCTATAAACCATGTTTCGTACGAACTTCAATAGTGTTTGCATATTGGTATGTAATATTTGTCACTGGACATAAAACAGCCTCATTAAATTTTAATGTAAAGTACAAGTGCCAGTAAGTTTTCTTCCATCCATCTTCTAAACCATATTTCCTATGAATTTTAAACTGCTTTGACACTGCATTTATTGTAATATGTGTCACTGAACAGTCTTGTCAAAACGAAAGAAAAGTTCAAGTGTCCATTAATTGCTTTCACCAAAATTCCTCTAACTTTATTTTAATACGAATTTAAAAGTTTAGTGGCATATAAACTGTTTTGTAATGTTTGTCGATGTACATTTGAAATTTTAGTCAAAGCCCCTTGCGCAGTGCATGTAAGTAACAATCAGTATGCTTTGATTATCCTTTCTATAGACCATATTTCATACGAATTTTCAAGGGTGTTTTATTTGGATATTGATTTTTCTTGTAATATTTGTAACTGGACATTAAACAGTCTCGACGAATTTCAATATAAAGTGCAAGTGGCCCAAGCTTTTTTCCATCCTTCTTCAAGACCATATCTCATACGAATTTTAGAATTTTTTGACATTAATGTTCATATAATATTTGTCAATTGGCATTAAACAGTCGCGTCAAAGCCCAAAGAAAAATTGCATGAACCAGTAAGTTTGCGTCGACCAAAATTCCTGTAGATATATATATATATATATATATATATATATATATATATATATATATAAATCCCGGCAAGAGAAGAACCAAAAATTTGCGAAAGCAAATTTACAGATCTAACATTGTTGGGTTGATGTTTAGACGAGTTGTATATATATATATATATATATATATATATATATATATATATATATATATATATATATATATATATATATAATATGTGGTATGATTGCCAGTGAGACAACTATTCACAAGAGACCAAAATAACACGGAAATTAACAACTATAGGTCACCGTACGGCCTTCAACAATTAGCAAAGTTCATACCGCATAGTTAGCTATAAAAGGCCATGTTTAAATCTGGTTGGCCGTTTGATCTTCCTGTTATATTTGTATATAACACAGTCTCTTCAAAGGTCAGTGTTAGTGGCAGTAGTTATGCTTCCTGATGACATCATTTTAAACTAATTTTAAAAGTAATTTGCATACTAATTGTCATATAAAATTTCTCAATGGACATGAAGTAGTCATTAACTATTTTGAGTTATTACATGTAAACAAACACAAAAGGAACCTGATGTTCAGTGGTTGTCGTTTGTTGATGTGGTTCATCAGTGTTACACGTTTTATTATATAGATTAGACTGTTGTATTTCCTGTTTGAATGTTTTTACACTAATATTTATATTTTAGCCCTGGCTTTATATCTTGCTGTTCAATGTAAGCAAAGGCTCCGCGTTGAGGGCCGTACTTTTGACCTAAAAGTAGTTAACTTTTACAAATTGTGACTTGGATGAAGAGTTGTCTCATTGGCGCTCATACCACATCTTCCTATACATGTCTATTATTCGTGTCTTGAATTTACACGAGGACATTTTAGATGAAAATTAAACATGTAAAGATAGGACCGATGCAATGCAGGTAAAAAATTAACATGAACACCTAGGACCAATTGAAGATGAAAACAAAACATGTATGACCTATTTTTTAAATTAAACATGTTCACGTAGGATCCTTTGCAGTTGAAAATAAAACATGTACATTTAGGACGCATTGGAGGTAAAAATTAAACATATTCACTTACACGTAAGACCCATTGAAGGTGGAAATGTACACAGATAACTATTTGCGCCTTTTTTTTTATAATAGTACTGGTAGTACTATACATTTTGTAGTTGCTTAAATCAGCATCATCAATACTCTGGTTTGATAATTGCTTAATTTGGAATCATAGTTACCATAGATATTTTTCACACAGTATAATGACAAAGAGACTCCATGAACCTCCGATTAGTAAACATCATTGATGAACGAAAAAAGGCGAAACAGTTTTACGTGCTTGTTAAAACAAATATGACGTTTTTCTTTCGCATCGTAAACAAATTCATCTGTTCTCCAATCAAACATACGGTGCACCCATTTTTAATTGCAGCTTCAGTTATAGTTAGAATTATGCGAGAATTAAATGGACGTTTCTGTCGGGGATGCTCACTAAGAAAAAAGATACAGTCCTTTAATTAATAAGTCTATATATGTATGTGTGTACATTTGCATACTAATTTTTCTGTAATATTTGCGTATGAACAATGAACAGCTGTGGCAAGACGTGCAATCCTGATACTGTTATTGGACGCTTTTTCGAGATGTGTATCACGCGCAGCAATTATGTCCATAAATCCCAGCATCATCACATGATCATTGTTTTAGAATGTCCCTGAAAAGTCTAGTTCCACTTGACAATGGTTGGTTTTCAGAACGTTTATTTTTAGTCACTTCAAAATAGCCGCCTTTCTAGGGTCTTGTATTTCCGCTTTGAAGTAAAAAGTTTGAAATGTCATAAAAATAGAAATAGTTTTGAAAACAACATGCTAAATGCGCACTTTAACAATGATATGCTTTATTTTAGCCCTCGCTTAAGCTCAGTGTAAAAAATATTGACAATTACGATGCCATATTATTAATAATTAAGCGTTGAGGATGTGTATACATAACTATTTCTCAAGTATTTATGTGTGGCAAGGATCTCTCTCCCACTTCTAATTCATCTTGATTGCAAATGTTTAGAAAAAAAAAACCAAGAAAACATCATTGATAAAACAATACTTTATTCAAGTCTATATAATACAGCTAATAATCAATACATTGTACCATGAATGGCATTTATCAATTTATCTTCTTACAGTATATTTAGATATCACTGAAAAAATGGAAAGCACTTGTATAAACCGGTACAAACCATCCATGAAATGAAATCAGTATGTATATGCAAAGCAAAGGAACAGCGCTCAGCCTCTTCATCTCTTCTTCAGCTTAAAGTCACAGTCAGTGCTGTTTTTGTTTGATATATCTAGCTGATTTCAAACAACGTTAGTGTTGCAACAAGTAGCATTAGGTTTGTTTATTTGACAACAAAGACTTATGAGCTATAATTTATGCTGAAGCCACATTTTCTTTGCTAGGTGCACGTGTAGACTACAACACATGGACACAAATTATCGTTGGTCCTCTTCAAAACAAACACTTGGCATAATTACAGAGACAGCATGTATGATATACACATAAATATGAAACACTTAAGAAATATGTAAATAAAAAAGTAAACAAATGAATTATATGGTGTAATGTCAAGTTATTATCAGCCCTTAATGTCAGAGATAAAAATAATCGCATAAAGCTCTTACATATCAATTCTTAAAGCAGCTGGAACTATACATCACAACAAATAAAAAGTTCCAATATCAATTCCGGATTAGTGAGAGGATATTCTGGGGTGCATCTTAGCTTGCAAAGGGTTGCGGTCCACTCCTTTCTTCTCTTTAGGTGGAGATGGGGTAACTGGATTGTAACTATTAGTTCACAAAGATGCCGGGGGTGAGCCTTTGCACTTTTTAACGAAATGTTATTTTAGGATCATTTTGATATTGACGGGAAGTGGAACATCCTACAATTCGTCCCTTTAATACAAACTTAGATTTGTGTATAAATAAAACCTGTAGTCCTGTACGTCATTTTGCGACTGATACTGTTTGATTTTTGTGTTGTGCTGTTACACCTTTCCCAGGATAGGGGGTTATGGTTGTGCGCTCACAAACATGTTTTATCCCGACACATTCTTGATCTGCCTAACTAGGTACTTTCTATAGTATTAGTAAAGAATGTCCCTGGCCTGACACAAACAAGTAGCCTATAATCGAATAGTTATCTTTCGTTGATACTCACAATCGTTTTAGTATACATCCTGCTTTTTGTTTTTTCATTTGAACTTACTTTACAGTATGTGTTTGTCCATTGTTGAAGGCCTTATGGTGACCTGTTGTTGTTTACATCGTTGTCCTCCTGTCCCTGGTGGATACATGTAGTTACTTCATTGGCAATCATACCACATCTCCTTATTTTATAAAGTGGAATCAACAAGATTCTTATTCAGTCTAATGAAGCAATTGAATTTGACCATCATTTACATTAGATTCATTTATATACATATGTTGGACATTGAAAAACATCAAATTTTTGTTTATGATGATGAAGGAATGGCTTACCTGGATACATTATTCTGACTCTGAGCCGAGAAGTCTTTGCTGTTATTCGTTAATACCGAGTGCTTAGCAGAGAAGCAGCAAATACCAATTTTAAAGTCTTTGAGTGACCCGGCCAGGGTTCCAATTCAAGACCTCTCGCACTCTAGGCGAATACGCTACCGCGAAACCAATTACACCCCTCCCCATCCCCCCTAAAAAAAAGAGGACATATTGTATTGGATATTTTAAATAAAAAAAGGGTGGAAAATTATTATGATTGAGATATATTAATTTTTTTAAAACTTTTTAACACCCCTGTTTTCCACGATCCGCTATGTGCATGATTCAATGGCATTCGAAATAGACCCAATCTTAATATGGAATTGTTCTGTATTTTATTAGTGAAAATAAGTAAAAATATATTCCGCAGAATTTATAGAATTTGATAAACATTTATCGATATATTCAGAAAATTCAATCTATCACACTTCAAATGCATAATCTACACTTCAAACAATTATCTATTTTCTCGTTAGTTCAAGGAAAAATGCTTAGATAAGGTAAAATTATTTCAACAGATGTTTCTATGTTAAAAAGTATTTTAACTGAAATATTCAATAAATTGATAAAACTAACATCAATACGAAGCACGTCATAAATAATACGCTAGTTTATCAATACTAGAGAACAGCTGACGCAAACAGTTATGCGCAAAATCAGAAAGGTTAGAGGTCGTCCGTAAATACTGAATGAAAATCAATGTGTAATTCCCACACTATTCCGTAAGCATTTTTTCGGGATTTCTCTTGATTTTACAAATATTCCAGAACATAGCAGACGAGAGTTTTTGGAAAAGCCCTCGAGCGATTGGTCGTCTGTAAAGGCAAAGTCTTCAATCGAAAATCGTGATATGAATATTGTATGAGATTAATATGAATATGCATGAAGAGAGTATTTATAGTATAACAACCTACAGAACTTCTATTAGATAGCACGAACACATATTACTGAATGTACACAAGGACTATATTACATTATTTTTATATTTTCCATGATGAATAGTTGACAGTTAAAATAAAGTTTGATATTGGATACATTTTACAATTATTATAAAGGTAAGTTAGTCAAATTGATTTTTCAACGTCAAATATTCTTAGATAAACCACAAACATATCAACAGATTTACCATATGTTTTATCGTCTGTTATACTCACAAACTTCAAAATATCATTTAGAAACATTTAAAGTGTAAATTAAATGGTAAATATACATAATGGATATAAAATTAGCCATTAAAGTCGTATTGAATATTTTTATCAACTAAAATATTTTAAACATGTAAACATTTATTCCCGAGAGAATGGGGGTTTGTAAGTTCGAATTCTCGGTTACGTAGTTGCAGACGTCACGAGGCTATTTTTAACTTCCGTATCTCCTTATGGTGCATACTCTTGATGCAGTTACTGTGAATTCTTATCTGATGCATGTATAACTTTCTGCGTTTTTTATCTGGAATGTTATTTGTTGTTTTTTTTTTACATCGATTATCATGCTGCCAATTACTAGAACACTGATTAAGAATTGTCTAATGTCCAATTTAATGTCAGTTTCAATACCTCGAAACACAATTGATGCCTTATTGATACCGATACAGAAAAAAATACTTGTACAATAAACACATGTATAACGAATACATGTATAGAAATAGCCAAACATGATACTGTTCAAGGTTTAATGGTTGCTAATGATTCTTTTTTAAATGGTAAATATTCATTTTTTATTTCGAAAAATTATCAGAGCCGAATAATGCATTATAAAATCCATTTTATTATAATTCATTTTCGAAAGTGCACTTAACCAGTTAAGTATCTTAATAATAAATCGACTTACAGATGTGACATTTACATTCACTTTATAAATTCAATAATCGCCTCTTTTTTCTTTATTGACGACAAAACCTTTTTTAATACATTTATGCTCATGTTTCAAGAAAGCTAAGTATTTTAGATTCGGGACTTGAAATATTGTATCCATTAACATCATTTGTCTATTGTTGAACACTGTAGAATGACTTCGAGAACTATTTTGTTTATTTGGTTCATTTATGTCGTTGGGTTGCCGTCTCCTCCTTTAAATTTATATTTATTATTAGTTGTACAACCATAAAATTGTTTTAATAGTGAAATATTAGCATAATTAACACTAAATGTGATCAAATGTGTGTATTGGTTCTCATTTGCTTGCTTCCTGTTGCAATTGTGGTGGAGTATGCCCAAATTTTCTCTATTTTGTAAAGAGTTGTGAATCTATTTAGTTATTTTTTACAAAAGCTATTATGCTTACTTCATCGCAAGTGTGTACATGTAATTTGACACATATATAATGTTTGAAGTTTTTGTGACAAGTCTGGTGTAATTAAGCATAACTTTAACGAGTTGTCACATTTTCAATGTTTATACCTTTTACCCTCAAGGCGTTTATTATGTGTATTGGTATTCCTACTTGAATACACAGCATTTAAAAGACATTGTTTTGTTTTGCATATTATGCACAATGATCTCACGATGCTACAAGTAATTGAATGTACTATTTAAGACTTTTTACATCCCTGGTACACGATAACAGTCTCTGAAACATATTTGTTGTTAATGAAATCGAGTTTTACCGATCTAACAGTCAATCATGAGCAAAATGAGAAAGTGGCTATCAATTTCGTCTTATCTTAAAGTTTAATTAAAACTTTTGTATGGATTTAATCACAAACCAACAGTATAATTTCCTTGTCTGATAATTTGGATATATTGCCTGAAGCCATTTTAATTTACATGCAAATGCCTCTCCCGGAAGTACTGGAATAGGCTCCCTTTGACGTTTGATATATATGCTCTCAACCTTTCCAAATACGGTGAGGAAGTTACAATAGTCCCTGCAGAAATAAATGGACAGGGATTCATTCGTGTAAATAAATGACGTCATTCTCAAGTTAGTTCTTTGATTGAAATAGACATTCGGAAAAACTGAAAACGAAAGCAACCCAACTGATACAAGGCATTTGGTTCAATTTAGGACAAACGTCCTTTCTTCTTTCTATCTTATCGTATTCTTTACATATTTACAGTGATGAAAGTTCAATAAAGCTTTCGGTGATGTTATTTACATGTTTGCTGAACGTCCAGTAGCAAATATTTCATGCATATATATTACGATACATAGTTAATGTATCAAAACAAACACCACTTACATTTACATTCTATTGACAATACATGAAGAATAAATGTGTGTATATCTATAGTAGTAAAGTCCCCAGATTGTGAGAAAGAAATGTAAATAAAAGAATGTAAATTCATCTTTGAAATTGAAAGGACGGTCTTTAAACAGGTTCCATAACTTTTTACAACGAAGCTTCTATTTTATATTCAATGCGATTGTTACTTGTTGTTTTTTACTAACAACTCTCTAAAACAAATATACGTAATATATAAGATTATCTTTGAAGATATATAACCTCATTCTAAATATCACTGGCGGTAAACGCTCAAGGTCATTACAAATTATTAACCTATAAAAGTGGAAAACGTGTTTCTATATATATGTTTATTTTCATATTTTCGTGTTTATTATTTGATAATTGTAATTACTTATGTATATTAACCTGTTCTGACAGGTGTGTCTTATATGTCAGGTATAATCTTCAGGTGTATCTCTATATCTGTATCGTTCACATTGATAGAAGGCAGGTTATTTTGGTTCAACCTTCCCTTTTCACTTATATTAAAAGATCACGAAACCGAACAAACGAGATAATTGGAAAATCACAAAAATGTATGTTTTCTTATTAAGTTGTTTGTTTCGTGTACATTTCGTTATGTATTTTTGTCATAATTATCGTGAACTTCCGTTATGCCACTAAAAAAATGATTGAACTAACCTCTAACTACAAGAATATAATAAAAACAAAATTGGAATAAAGGAAGAGGCGACGACGAGTTTTTTTTATGATGACCTTGTATACACATGAAGGTCTTGCAAGGTCGGTAAAAAAAGAGTAAGATATAAAGAAAAAACAAAATACAACTTATTGCATTAATTACAAGGAAGTCAAAGATGGAATGATACCGGAGGAAAAGAGACGTTAAAGAATAGCCCAAAACTTACCTTAAGGACAACTTTGCATTGGAGAGTACTAATAATTGAATAAAATTTAAAAATGCACCAACAATTGATTTAAGACTTCGGTACATGTAAGGACAAACAACAATGAATCCATGTTATAAATTTACCCTTAAAAAAATAATTGTATGACGATACATGTACGGTTTTTTTTTCAGTTTTGTGGTTATATTTTAACTTTGGGCTTGAGATTTTGTACAGAGTAAGGGTTTCGCTTGGACAACCTGGCAGGGAGGTGCACAAGTATCGATGGTTTTACTGGGACTTTAATTGAGGAGAAGCAATTAATAGCTCCTTATTGGTTGGAATGTTTTGTCAAGTATACGTGCAACGATTTACTTAATAGTCATGAATTATACAATGCATCCTTTATTTTCCCATTATGCAAATTAAAGTTGATTCTCTTAAACATATCCCTATAAACATTGTTTTTAAAAAGTTCTTTACAGTGTGCTTTGGTAAAACGTTTTTGACGAAGGTTGTTAAATCCTGCTTTTTTATCAATTATGCTGTAAATAATTGTCTTTTGAAATGAATACACGAAGGAAATTATTATCGAATGTGGAAATGTCAGGCGACAGAAAATTCGCAGCAGTTGTGTCCATTTCCGGAAATTGCGCGTGCAGACAGTAAATATGATTTGCGTTTCATTAGTCTCTTTCTCGCTATAGTTAAAAACCTAGATTTTAAAAATGTACTTCTCCATCAGGAAACATGTGAAATGTAACATTTCAACCCATATTTCTGAACACACCATGACTCGTACTTCACCTTCGAACTCGTGTTTTAAAAGTACCTTACAACTTAATTTCACGGCGGACGAAATTAACACTAATTTTCGCCTTATCAGTTTGAAAGGTTGCCAGATTTTTCATATACAGAGCCGTGATACAAATACAATGTACATGTAATTAAATCGGTACAAGTACATTAAGAATTGATCAATACATTTATTAACGTTGTTAGTTTCAATGCTAATGTAGGTAACTAGTTTATATAAGATTTTGTTTTTATATTAAGATGCTATTTTTGGTCCTTTTCAAAATGTGACACGTGTTCCTAAAGAAGCAACGAAAGTGTTTTTCTAATGATTAATTACTTTATTACAATAAAAAGCCTAAGAAGTGGTTATTCAAAAGGCGTATTGATATATGATTAAAAAGCAAGTTCGTGAACGTAAAGGTTAGAATAACTAATATTGCGGTAAACCTTGTTCTTGTCACATTTGTGCGTTTGAAAACATTACTCAAATCTTTTGGTATGATATCGATTCCACTGAGAATCATTTATATTTTTAAAAGTTGTAAAATAAACCACTGATCATGAATTGTTTCCTCATGTTTACTGTGTCCTCACAAAATACTTTAAAACTGGTAGAAAATATATGTTCAACATGTTAAACTTGTGCTTTTTACAACAACAACAAAAATCTTCAAATTAAGAAATAATCAATTTCATTGAATAAATGCCAGAATTGTGTAAAAAGGAATGTTTCTGGCAATTAAAATGAATACTAATTTACGCGAAGCATTATGATGTTCCAAGGTTTCGTAACATACGAGATTGCGTAAACATATATTATTGTTTTCATTCGAAAAAAAGCGATTTGTTTTCTTCTCTAGTAATTGAGCCGTGATAAATCGTGGGTGTATAGTTATAGGTTATCGGTGAATTAAACAAGTAAATCCTTGTCGCATTGATTTTCTGTATAAATTGTCTTTATTACTAGTCGTTCTGAAAGAGAATATAACTATTTATGTGAAATTTTGTAGGCGATGTCATTAGAAAAGGTTAATATCTTGATTCTAATTAATAGTGTTCTGTAAGGCGTATGATTATTAATAGAATTTTGTGGCATAGTGTAATTTTGTGCTTGTTAAACGGCATTAGATTATTGCAGACGTATTCTTCTAACGCTATTTACAACGGTTTGTGTGTGAAACTGTAGAAATTGTCTTTTTTATGCTGAAATATTTCATGTTAATTTTTCTAACGACAGAAAGTTCAATTAAAAGAATAGACACTTCTGTGTGCATATATCCTTTCTACTAGCCATTAGATGACCCTGAAATTTAGAATATCAAAATGATACTTCTATGTACATCTAAAATTCTTCATATATACTAGCAATTAGATTACCCAGAAATTTAGAATATCAAAATGACACCTTAGTGACCTTATTGTACATTATTTCTTCATTCTAGCCATTTGATGACCAAGAAATATAGAATATCAAAATGATGCCTCTATAATATACATTTGTACATATATCTGTCATTTTAGCCACTAGATTACCCTGAAATAAAGAATATCAAAATGATATCTCCATGTACATATATTCTTCATACTAGCCACTAAATTACCCTGAAATAAAGAATATCAAAATGATATATCTCTGTACATATATTCTTTATACTAGCCACTAGATTACCCTGAAATAAAGAATATCAAAATGATATCTCTATGTACATATATCTTTCATTATAGCCACTAGGTTACCCTGAAATATAGAATATCAAAATGATATCTCTATGTATATATATTCTTCATACTATCCACAAGATTACCCTGAAATAAAGAATATCAAAATAATACCTATATGTACATATATTCTTCATACTAGCCATTAGATGACCCAGAAATTTAGAATATCAAAATGATATCTCTATGTACATAATTCTTTCATTATAGCCACTAGATTACCCTGATTTAAAGAATATCAAAATGATATCACTATTTACATATATTCTTCATACTAGCCATTAGATGACCCAGAAATTTAGAATATTAAAATGATATCTTTATATACATATATTCTTCATACTAGCCATTAGACGACCCAGAAATTTAGAATATCTGTTTAAATGATTGACAGAAGATACTTTAGCTTCTGTAGACAAATGCTCTAAATGCATAACAGAATTCTTCGGTTCCACCAAGTCCTCAGAATAAAATCAATGCCTGGTTTTGACAGGAAATTCGTTCAGAGAATAACTATTTATCAAAGAGAGGAATACTAATATGATAGACTTTATCAAAGAGAGGAATACTAATATGATAGACTATGTACAAGCAAGCGATCCGTAATCCTATTCATTAATAAACAAAGAACCATACATTTCTGGTCGACAAACACATAATCACAAACAGATATTAAACGAAACATCACATAAATGCTATAAAAAGCTGTATCTGACATACATTGTAATTATTTCTAAGTTAATTAGGCTTTTTTTATATTTCAACTTGCTTTAGGGAATTTGAAATATAATCTTGAATTTTAAACAAATCAGTGACACAATTAAAAAAGGTATTTAATTTAGTTATTTTGATTTAGATGATATATATTTTTTTTAATTTCTACATGTTTTTATAGAATTTGAAGTATAGTCTTGAACTTTGTTAGTCAGTCAACTACATTGTACATCAGATTTTCACTGATTTTTTACAATAGAAATAAAAAATCTGTGTGCCACGTTCATAAACATAATACCAAAAAAAAAAAAAAACAGCTACCAAATGAATAGGTGAAAACGCCATACTATGCGTCATAATGTATGCTGTTTTGTTTTTCTCGTGTTGATAGGTTACTGCTTATCAACCTTTATCACCGTCCTGAATATGCATGAAATATTTGCCACTGGACGTTAAGCAACCAACAATCTATCAATCGAGCTTTATCTCACATTTCCATTTATTGATAGTAATCTGCACAATTTCCGTACAAGCTGCATGGTAAAAATATTGGAGAGGAACAATAGTCATAAAACTTTCAATGTCAAATGTGCTAAAATACAATGAATAAAAATGTGTTTTGTTTTGTTACATAACACAGAAGAGGAACATTCTGAGACATGCATGCACTTCTACCTATGAAAAAAATTGAGAAAGAGACAAGAGACCAAGTCTGGTCATACATGTATTTAATGTATTTATGAAATAGTCCCATTTTTGATGGATTGTGTTAAAAAGTCTATAAAGTATAATTATGAGGTATATGATGTCTTTCTACTCTCATTTCAAATCGTGTTCTTTTTAGAAACGTAACCTCTATTTAACTAGACATGTTCTTTTTAGTGAAACATATTTATTGTCGGCGAGACACAACTTTTTAAAATGAAATGCAACAATGAAAGGTGTTTGAACTTTTGTCTCATTCATTCGGAATTTAAACATATAAAATGTTTCAAACGGTACGTTGTAATTCATCATATTTTATAAATCTATTTTCGGTACGCACCAGTATCATGCTCCTGTAATCATGTGATCTATATTTTTTTCTTACTTTTGGAAATAATTCTTTTGCCTGTAGGATTATGTTTGTAATATCATACCTCATAAATCAACAGGCATGCGAAAGGTTAATGAAAATGGATTGTGTATTGGCATATCCTATTTGAGCGATACTTTATTGTTACAGTCTAGCATGAAATATGGATTTCTACGTTTCCTTCTGACTTTAATTTGCTTTTATTGAATGTGTAATCCAAGTAAAAATTTAACAAGAACAAGATCGACTTTTCTTAAGCATAAATCAATCTGTTGATACAGTTTGGCTGATAACATATAGTATCAAAATCAATAGAGTCCTTTTGAACATCTGTGAAGCCATTTTCTTGTGATGGGTTTTAGCTGTCAATCTTTCAAATAAGGGAACGGAAATGAATAGAAACCACGTGAACAGCGCGAGATGAATTGGACTTCTGCTGATAGCATTGAATTGACTGATTGAAAGCTTCTTTACAAGGAGATATTTCTATTCGAATAAACATGTTGCACATAAAATAGAGTAGAAAAAGATACCCTGTGCGTTAATGATAGTAAATCGATCAAGGTGACATTGAGAAAACATGCACGACTCGACATCAATTGTTGTCGCATATGTCCACAAATAAAATAAAAACCATGCGGACTAGCATCTCTGAAAAAAATATATTACTCGCGTTTTCGTTTGTTATTATTTTTAAACAATTAAAGATTATATCACTAAAAATATTAAAATAAAGTCCAATGGAAATGAATAATTGATTGATTGATTGATTTGTTGATTGCTTGATTGATCGAGTGATTGATTGGATCGATTATGATTCTTTTAAACATAGAAACCGAACAGAAGAGTGTTCAAATCGTTAATTCTTCATGTCCTTTTGATATACAAATGCAGCATATTGCTTAAAATCGATTCTTAGATAGATTGTATACTATATATAAGATAATCTAGCCATTCGTTCTATATAATTATGTCTGATCTGTGGAATAAGGAAATAACCTTCAACAAATAAGTATTGACTTAAATTCATATTGACAAATGATTGATATAAGTTTTTAATGAATTTTCTCTTTTTTTTTTTTTTATTTACTAGTATAATATACTAAAATTTGAATGTTTTGTACAATGAATTTTTGTCTTCAAATTGAATTCAGTAACAACAAGCTAGTTATGAGGGTCCGAATTGGGTTTTCCAATTACATAATAATGGGCAAACAATGAATACAAAGGAATAATAGTCCAACAAAGAATACAAGGGAATAATGGGCAAATATATATATGTATACTAGAGAGAAATGGGCAGACGATTAATACAGAATAATGAATACAGAATAATGAATACAGAATAATGAATACAGAATAATGAATACAGAATAATGAATAAACAATGAATACTAGAAGTTAATGGGATGCGTATTTCTAAACATCAGAGAATAATCGATAAAACAGGTTCGAGAAAATTAACCCCAAAAAGAAAAGAACACCTCATGAGATGTAGACCTGACCTCCAGACCCTTGCATATATCTTCTCTTTCTCATCTTGATTGATTTTAATATAACACATAGTTTACATTAATAGTCATCAATGTGTTTTGTTTGCTAATTAGATTTTATTGAATGTTTTCAGGTTTAAAGAACTCACCAACACCCATCTCATTAGGAATTTATTAGAGAACTGATACAAAGCATCTAAAACATTGATATATCGACATGCACCTTGAGGTATCGGTAGCGCTGAACTTTGTCATATCGTACTTGTACAACAAATTACCACGCAGACGAGTAAACTTATTCGGTGAAGCTCTTGAAATTGGATTAAAAAAGAAGTTCGAAGGTCATTGGTACCCAGATAAACCTACCAAAGGATCCGGATTTCGTTGCGTCCGTGTTAATGGCGAAAATGTAGATCCCGTTATGATAAATGCTACATATGATTGTGGACTTAATTTAGAGGAAGTGAAATCTTATTTGCCAGCTGAACTCACAATATGGATAGACCCAGGAGAAGTATCTTATAGAATAAGCGAAAAGGGACCGGTAAAAATTCTCCATAGCGAAAGAAGAGATGAAGAAATTACAGAAAGAGCCGATCGAGAAATACAGATGTCAGACAGAGGCTTTAACCCCGAGGCACAATGCTTTAAGCCGATTGATTCGCTATCATCATCGTTAAGTAATCTCAGTTTGTCCCCAGGGGGACTTTCGCCATCATCACCTTCGTCATCATCAGGGTGGCCGGGTAGTACCTCCACATCACCGTCTAGTGCTTTATTTAACTCCGACTTGTCATCACATCAAAATCCACAATTTCAACAAGAGTATGCTCCTGCTCCTCCAAAAGCTTCCGGACATCAATATTTTACGGCTGCTACATTTGCGGCCACTAAATTTGGATCTACAAAATTGAAGACAAATGCCAAGCGTCCAACTCGTCTTTCACCTACCGAGTTTGGAAACTTCCTTCGTCAAAAGTCAGCCATGATAGCCAAAGGTAATACAGGGTTATGTTCGCCTCAAAGGCCAAGGTCGTTGTCACCACGTGATCCGCGAACTGAATTTCTATTGGATCAACACCAGAGGATTGCCATGTCTCAGTTACAACATCAGCATTTACAACAGTTACAGCATCAACAGCAACAGCGATTAAATTCACCACAACATATTGGCCCCTTAGGTTCTCCGCCTCATATTGGATCACCAACCGCTTATATCAATGATACGTTCGGAATGTCTTCACCCTCATCCCCATATCACCAACAGCCATTCGGAAACATGGTCGATTTCCTGCCAGGCCCTACAAATCTTCCGTCACCAGTTGGGTCAAGTGCTGTTTCACAGAACAGCAAAAATCGTTTTTGGAAGGTTTAAACATGAGTGCAGGGTCTTACCAAAGTCAATACCCACACATGTTACTGGCAAATTAATGGGCTATTGACCTTGAATTGAATTTGGATAACAGGTGCGCTAACAATAACGTGAAATGTCAAATACATGATTGGTTATATTTTTATTGTCATGTTCAGTCGGAACTTTTCTGAAAAACTATTTTTGATCTATATGTTACTATAGATTTTATATTTTATCGGTTTTATAAACAATAGGATATATACTGTGTCGAACATTTTTTGGGGTTCTATTTATGGTTCATGGTTATGACTTCTATTAGGTTAGATTTGATTGTAACAGTGGCGGATCCAGAACTTTGCCTAGGGGGGGGGGGGGGGGGGGGGGGCTCCAGTCATGCTTCTGTGATTCCCTATATAATCAACCAAATTTTTCCCACGAAAGGGGAGCCTGGGACCCCCCAGCCCCCCCCCCCCCCCCCCCCCCCTGGATCCGCCTATGTGTAAATATCAAACCATTACAGTCATATTTATCATTTTTTAATCAAGACCCAATAATAAGGACTAAAATTTTGTCTTTCATTTTAAATTATTTTAACAGCAAAGAGAATTTTATCATATATTTGTATCAATGACTGAGATTATTTTTCTATGCTTAGGTTGTGGTTTGTTATTTTCACCAGAAATTCATGTTGTTTTTATTTGATCAGTTTGTAAACTGGTTAAAGCAACCTTAAATACCAATTTCAAAACCATGTGTTAGTCTGAAGCAATTATCATGCCAAAATATTGTTTTTATCTTTTTATTCAATATTACATAGGTTCAGTGTAGTTATTAAAGAAATACTGACTGTTTATTACTCCATCACAAAAGACGCATGCGTCCATGTTACTCTTAAAATTTCAAGGCAATAGATGTACAGTTACCTAATGTAGAGCTTGCTGAAAATCCGCCTGGTACCAGACTAATTGATTATGTTATAGAAACCCGGTTACCAGGAGACTTTAAGTTATACTTTTGAAAACTGAAATACGATTACTTTTGTTAGAAAGGGAACATTTGTGCATTTTAAGTCAAGGGGTATTACACAAAAGGTAACAGTTCCTTCTCGAACATCTACAGTGAACCCTTACGACAGGCCACTGAGTCCATCAATGGGAAATTTTATATTTTTAAGAATTTAAGAATTTACTCTTTCTGACTATGAGAATCTGCACTATCTATGATCTGTCAAATCGTCACACTTGTAAAACAATACTGTGTTGACCTTGACACCCCCCCTCCCTTATACTTTGTTGACCCTGACACTTCCCCCTTAAATAAACTTACTGAAGTAACGAGAGTCCCTATCTAAAGTCTACAAGATCGTTTAAAGGTGACGCGATCACTACAACGTTTGAGCCATGTCTTAGTGTCTAAGAGTTTGTCTCAATACATGAATTTAATAGTAATTTTATTTTTTATTTTTGAATGTTATGTTTCATATATAGCTGTATATAGAAAAAAATTATATATATATATTCGTAAACTTTCTACGTTCATATATTATCGATGGTTATTATGGCGTGGTATAAACTTTTATACGTTATTAAATGTTATCTTTTGTATTTCATATTTTAAGATATTTAATAAAATATTTGTTGAATAATAATGAGAGAGAATTAAATTCTCGTAAATATATTTTTTTTAGTTTATAATTGTATGGACATGCGATATTTCTGGCATACAAATTAGCAAGAACATTCTTTAGTTTCGAACTTATGAAAAATCCAAAACTGTCGAATACAATTATTATCTCAATATATTCATGGCACGATAGTCGTTTACGTTGGGAATGTGGGTTTTCTGCTAATTCGCTACTTAGCTTTAATTTAGAACAAGATAACGATCTTGTCATTTTCACAAACTAAACAAAAACAATTTAGCTCCTCATCAACTAAATATTTTCAGTCTCGACACTGCATCGCCAGTTTTATAAATTGCTACAATTACCGGTTTCCAAACAAACCTCTCGGTGATGCACATTTCCGCATAAATATCACATGCTTAAGAAATACGATACAAATTATACAAAGTGACTAAGTTTTCTCAATCAATACACAACAAACATAATAAAGGTTCAACCCATTGTCAGTAGTAATTTTTATCTCCCTCTGACGTATTTTCAATGATTATTTGGTCTTTACACTTAATTGAGGAAAATCCAAAAATATTTGTTTAGGACAATTGCAGCCTATTTTTATTTCCGCTCTGTACAATCGTTACGTGATCATCTTCACTTATGCGTTTGAAATTGTCATTATCACTAGAAAGCTTTGACGTCAAACTTTTTTATGGGAAATTGGTAACCAGACTGTCTATTTTAGTGTTTGTTTCAACTAATTTGTTTGCCAACAAATATGCGTATATCCTTAAGAGAATGTCAGGCCATGGTTTTTATGATTTTTTATTGCAATGAAAGTGCTGGACACAATGAAAGAACTTTTATCTACCCTCGTTAAACTTACCGTTTAATTTACAATTGATTAACTATTTTAAACCAGGAGATCATCAATAATTCTAATAAATATTTGCTACATCTTTTCCAAAAGTATTTAAGTGTAAATTCACATTTTTTTATCTCCATTTTCTTTATCGGTTACTTCCCTTCTTCGAAGAAAATTGATCTTGCGCGGCTACGCTTAATATATGTCCGTTGCGATAGTGCAATAATTTTAATGACACGCAGACTCAATTTGAGTTATTGTAGAAGGGAAGTAACTGGAAGCAATGGATTTTTTTTTATTTTAGACACCCAGATCGTATAATTCCATGGCCTTTATTATCATCACAATCAATATAGTAAATGTAGATTGTGCAATACAGAGAGGGCGGACAGGAGAGCAATGGGTAGAGGGTGGTGATCCTGTAATGGAGTGGAGTAATGGGATAGGATAAGGCATTCTGTCCGCCCCCTCAACACGAGTACGTTCCATTAGTAACGGATATATATTCACAGGGCCTTTCACTGTTAAATCTTGCATCATTTATATTGCTACATATTTTTAAGTTTGTAATAAAAATTGGTATTTTCTTATAAAATATTGTTTGTTTTGTTACTGCCCTTATATATATTAAAAATGATTGCATATAATACAAATACTGACCAGAGGTCTTATGATGTGAATATATTAAGCTCGTTAGGTTAGACCTACAACAACGAGAAAAAAAAACCCATACCGTATAATCAACTACAAAATGCCCCGACCACAACAATGTGAAACAAATCTACATCATATATTCAACCCTACTCTAAACAGCCGGGATAGTGGAATAACAGAACAACATAAAAACAAACTGTGAAAATCTGCTGCACATGGCTTAACTCAAAGATCTGTAAGACCAGGAAGAAAAAAAAAAAACTAGCATAAAGTCGATAGATACCGAACACTGATATAACACTTAGATAACTCACGTTACTGAAAGCCAGTTTAGAGCCAATTACAAATAACGAAGAAATCATTACTTTTTTTGTTCTCACAGACTAAAGTATCAATCAGCACACATCCAATGAATTTGATGTTAGACAAATATCGAGTCAAATGACATAGACAATAGATATAAGATATGGTTTGAGTGCCAATTTAGTCAACTCTTGATCCAAATTACAATTTGTAAAAGTAAACCAAATATGGTCAAAGTTAGGCCGTCAACACGGAGCCTTGGCTAACTCCGAACAGTAAGCTATAAAGGGTGTCAAACATGACATATATCAAATCAATCAAACGGGAAAAACCAACGGCCTAATCTTTACAAAAAACGAGAAACGAGAAAACTCTTATGAAACACTTCAACAAATGACAACAACTAAACATCAGGTTTCTGACTTAGGACAGATACAAACAAATACAGCAGGTTTAAACATTTTAATATGCGCCAACCTTCACTCTACCTGGAACAATAGTGTAACATCACAACATAGAACGACACACTATAAAATCAATTGAAATGGCTTAACTCAATCAAAAAACATATTAACAAAAACAAGTGACCATACACCGAACGAATAAACTTATCTATGACACAATGTTAAAACATATTAGAAAGACAACCGTAGCTTGAAAAAAATGCCGCCAAATAAAATACGTACACAGGTAAATGAAAATACAATTGTATATGGACCTATTACCAGTATTAATTAATAAGAAAATGCAAACTTTCAGACATAAGAAATCAAATAAAAAACATCTTGATGTTCACATAAACCTCCTATGAAGGCTATACTTCTTTTTAGCTATAGAAAAAAAATGAATTATATTGCACATTCAAGTACTTTCATATTTGAAGAATTAAACCATACCGTCACCAAAAACTAGTATTTATTGACCCACACCTATCATTTACTAATACATCTCAGAAAAATCAAACTGTGAGAGGACTGCAAGATGTAAAATGAAAATTTTTTTCGAAATTAACAAACATATAAATGAGTGATAAGCAGTTGCTTTACAAGTATTCGAATACTATCTAGCACATTATTTTGGAGTGATTAATGTTTTAAATCCATGCCAATTCAACTCTTTTTACAACGTTAAATACAAATGTAGCATTAGCATCACCATCGACAAATAGCAAAAAATACATGGGGCCAGCTGAGGACCATCTCCGGTTGCGGGATTTTCTCGCTGCGCTGAAGGCCCACGGTGGCCTTCGGCTGTTGTCTGCTCTTTGGTCGGGTTGTTTTCTCTTTGGTATATTCCCCGTTTCCAATCTCAATTTTATACTATATCTCAAAAACAACATTTAAACAGCGAAATTAGAAAAATTAACATTCAAGCATTTTTCAGCTACTCCTTGTATTAACAGTGCAACCATACGAGCTGGTACTTTGATAATGAATTACCACGGTATTTTTAATCAATTTGCATAGTAAAAAATATCAAACATAAATCTAAAACATCAACCTAAAACTATGTTTTCAGTGAAAAATTGTAAGCCTGGGGGTAACGAAAAACCATTATGTGTAATGTTAGTAAATTAAACTCGTTTTATAACACAATTCGGGTTTTAGTATTGTAGAATCTGCTTAAATGGTAAATCAATCTATAATTGTAGTCTTATATGAAAAGAAAAGTACGTGGGTTATATGGGAAAACACATTTTACTGTGTACCGAAGGAAAATAAACAAGGAGTCCGTGCATCTGACAACAATTCCTAAATCTGAAAATACTACGTCCTCAACTCGACGAATAAACAAAAAAATAAACTGTAGACATCGTTATGTCTCCTTCCGTTGAAAATAAGACAAATTAACCTTGGTATCAACTCATAATGATGGATACATCAAGCAGAATATTCAATCAATGTTTTCCTTGACATCTATTTGGACTTAAAATTCCTTTCATGTGGTGACCTGTCTCGCGCGTTTCACTGGGTCGATGCCACTGCTAGTAGAGATTAATTTCCCCGAGGGTATCACCATCCCAGTAGTTAGCACTTTAGTGCTGACATGAATTATCATTGATATGATTACATTTATAAATTAACTGTTTACAAAATATTGAATTTTTGAAATACTAAGGCTTTTCTACCTCAGGCTTAGATTACCTTAGCTGAATTTGGCAAAACTTTTAGGAATTTTGGTCCTCCATGCTCTTCAACTTCGTACTTTATTTGGCCTTTTTAACTTTTTTGGATTCGAGCGTCACTGATAAGTCTTTTGTAGACGAAACGCGCGTCTGGCGTATATACAAAATTTAGTCCTGGTATCTATGATGAGTTTATTCACCTCTAAATTGATATGCATTTTTCAGAGGGTAAAAGGGTTGATTGTGTCAATATTGTTTCCTTTCTAGAGAGGAATCCTATTATTTTTATCATCTTAACCTTTTGAGATCACACTAGTGTTGTTATTATCGAACTATTACCAATGTAGCTATCATATATACATTCACTTATGAAAGCTAATAGCTCCTTATGATGCCGCGTAATTACCAATTAAGCTTTAAAATATTAAGATTTATCGTTCGGTATAAAGGTACATTGTAATTACAGGGAAACGCGTTGGACGCGCAAACTTTATAAAGTGTTTATATCATTTTATTACAAAGTTTGATTTTGGCGAAGATATGAAGCTGGATATTGCACATAAAACTTTGTGTACTGAGTTATGTGCGTACATGTACTTGCGTATTGGTAATGTATAGGACTTCATTGATTCTACATGTAGAAATTGAAACTCTAATTTTCACCGGAACAAATAAGAATTCCAATATCTATTGGTAGGAATTGGGGCATCCAGATAGTCTAAAAGGAAATTAAAATCCCGCCTAAAATCCAAAAACCGCCTCAAAAACCGGATATGATGTCAGTGTCTATAACAAACATTAACCCATTGTGTCTGGTCTTTCTTCATTTATATGATACATATTGAAAATTCATATGCAAGTATTTTCACCGCTGTTGAACATACAATGTAGAATACCACTTGTCTGCACCCCGTGTGATTTTGAGGTTATGATATACCGTTTGAAACCAGAATGTCTATTTTGATTTATCATTTACTGTTGGGTTACTGTCTCATTAACGTCTATTGTCACAATTATGTTGGTAGTGGAAACTTATTTTGTCACTCATAACTAAACAGACTCTGGACTTTATATAGATACCTGTATATTATTGCATACCTCATCAAACTACGAAACAGCGGTGATGTTGCTTGCTAAACTATCAAATTCAATATATATTACGCAGCAAAGATGACTTGTATATGCTCTTTTGTTACATATTTGTTTTATAGTGATTATGATTATTACACAATGTTGATTGCTGTACCTCTATTTGTGACATTTCTACCTATTATGTCTGTTTGTTTTGTTCACACGTCGTTGTCAATAATGGAATTTGATGCGACTGTCATACAAGTGAGAGGTTTAGCTAGTTTTAAAACCATTTACATAATAAAAATCTGTTTTAAGTCAGGAATATGACAGTCGTTATCCATTCGTTTGGTGTGTTTGAACTTTTGAATTTGCTATTTGATTAGGGACTTTTCGTTTTGACTTTAATTTCCTCGGAGTTCAGTATTATTGTGATTTTATATTTTACCACTGTTTCGAAGTATGGACCTCTATGTACATAAATAAGGCCGTTAGTTTTCTCGTTTGAATTGTTTTACATTGTCTTATCGGGGCCTTTTATAGCTTACTATGCGGTATGGGCTTTGCTCATTGTTGAAGGCCGTACGGTGACCTATAGTTGTTAATTTTTGTGTCCTTTTGGTCTTTCGTGGATAGTTGTCTCATTGGCAATCATACCACATCTTCTTTTTTATATACTCTATATGATAATTTGGTTATTTTTGTTTTGGAGTTGCTTTCTTCCAGACTATAAACCACATCTTCTTTAATCAGTGTACCAGTA